>NC_057947.1:5734684-5792184 GCF_018555375.3 Anguilla rostrata
TTCTAAATTAAGGAGAAATTTAAAAAAAAGGATGTAATGCTGTAAATCTGTTGAAGTGACAGAAAAGGGGGAAGATCAATAAGTGAGAATCCCTGACTCCATCCCACACCTGCCTGACTGGCAGCATTCACAGCCTCATCTCTGCTTGGCAGTGATTCCTCTCAGCCACAAACACTTCCGCTCAGCAAGAGCACAGTGAATATCTGTGGAGGGTGATCTGATGGACTCAGATGGGGGAACAGTGTGCTTGTGTGAGTGTGTGTGTTTGTGTGTGTGTGCGCGCATGTGTGTGTGAGAGTATGCGTGTGTGTCTGAGAGAGAGAGAGAGAGAGAGAGAGAGAGAGTCGTATGCTGTCTTGCGAACGGCACTGTCCCCGCCGATCGCTCTCTCCTCAGAAGCCCTCGGGTGAACCCTGCAGATGTGACAATTACTGACCCGTCTCACTTCTCGTTTTTATCCGAAGCTCTCGAGCGTGCGGCCTGCAATCAGTGGTCTCCATCTCCAGCATAATGACCTCCTCGACCCCAGCCAATCGGACTCCAAGCCTGGCCGCTCCTCTGAGACGGCTTCACCCGCAGTGACAGCTGCTCTGCGCAGAGAGAGCAGCTTTGTGGAAAAGCATCTGCTAAAGTGACTCAACTGTGTGTGTGTGTGTGATTAGTACAATATGCAGGTGAAATACGTATAGGTGTGTGTTATATGTGTGTCTGTATGTGATATGTGAGTATAATATGCATGTGTGTATAATGATTGTAATATGTGTGTATGATTAGTGTGGTGTGTGTGTGTCTGTGTGTGTGATTAGCATGATATGCAAATGAGGTGTGTCTGTGATTCGTGTGATGTGTGTGTGTGTGTGTGATAATTGAGAGAGAGATTGAGTTGGGGTCAGAGTAACAAAATGTGCTCAGTTTAGTACAGATTTGCCCTCCTCTCTTTCAGCCCTGTAGCATTACCAGCATAATATCCCAGCTCATCAGGGAGCTACAGGCCCATTACTTTGTGTTCACTAGTGAGGACCACGTAATAACGCTGCGGATACTTCCACCTTCCCTTTTCAGCTCTTATTCTGCTATTTTTGAGTGGTCGTTTGATCTCAGAACAGCCGCAGGCTCTCCAAACGCTACTGCAGTCTATCTCCCAGATCCGTGCTGCGGTGTCCGTGCCTCACTCATGACTGGGATTGCGCGTGTGCGTTTTCGCGTGTGTTCCCTCACAGGAAACGGGCACTTCATGGGCCCTGGTGGAGGGCCTTTCTGTCCCGTGTGTAATCAGAGGATGGGGGGGAGTGGGACCACGGGACTGTGAGGAGAGAGGGATACTCTAAAACTAGGCCTGCAGGGTCTGATACTGCTGACTGCAGGGCTGAGTAGCTCTGTGCCGTCTCATTTCCGCACTGTCCCGCACACAGTTCAAATCTGACTCTCTGCACTCGTCTAACTCCGATCCTGAAAAATCCCCCACTCCTAGCCAGTTACTGGCTTTATGTTCCCTTAGAGACACTGACTGATATTTTTTCAGGGCAATGTTTTTGTAACCGATGCAGATTATGCCATAAATAATAATGAATTTATTGTTGGTGGTGGATGGCAGGGAGCAGTGCACCACCTGTACGATACGTTATGGCTACAGGTGAAGTGTACCTGTAGAGGGGAAATCCTGGAGAGGGGACTGAAGCCTTCCATTTTGACATTGGAAAAGAGGTGAGTCTCATCTTTCTTTGGTATTGTGTTTATTAGCAGCAATTTCATGTCATGAGATTCTTATGAAATTCAAATCATCAAAGCGAGAGGTGCAGGATCAACAGTGCCAGAGAGCTAACAAAAATGTCTGGGATATTGGAGTGGTGATTCTCAATTGCTGTAGCCTGCATAAATCCACTCAGACTGTGGAGATGTCTGTAGAGGTTTAGTATATAGAATTATCATTACAATATAGTGGCTGTGTGCAGAAATCACATTTTGAGTAAGGGAGGATTCATTCATCACCTTAGCCTGGAAACCCTGAGGATGCCTGTAGTAAACATGAACAATGAGCCACGATTGCAATCTTATCCGTTTCCTGGAAGCCACACCTGAGAACCCATTTCTTTTATTCAACCACAGCACGTGTGCCCTTCTGTTAGTGAATCCAGTGGTAGCCACCGCTATCGTTCAAGGTCGTTTTTGCAGTTATTGTTGCGTTGCGACCAGGTAATTAACTGCAGCTTGAGTTCAGATACTTTTATGCTTCTAGTTATGGATACGGTTTTCAGGGTTAATATGGGTTTATTGCGTACTCTGATCATAATTATAGATGTGAACTCAAATAATCAATGTGATTTGTGACTGTCCAGAATTGCTTCTGTAATAATTTGGTTGGATTGCTTGTCCGAAGTCACAAAACAGGCCAATAGGCAGAGAATGATGTCACAGTTCCTGAGGAAGATGAATGGAAAATAAACACAGGGATTTTGGGGTTTTTTTTTTCTCTTGTCGGAAGTGCCGTTAGAAATTATTGCCAGAACTCCGTTCTGCTTTGCCTAAATAGGACTGGGACTATCTAAGTAGGACATTGGCTCTCTCCCCGAGTCATCGGAGACAAGTTGTTTTATTTGCAGCATTAAAACGTAAAAAGGGAGAGAGAGGAGAGAAACCGGCAGTCCTTACCCACTGCAGCACAGGAAGAGAATTCTGGCAGTCTGGAACATCGGCGTGTAAACGCTGTGGGGTTGCCTCTGCCGAGGCATCCGTGTGCGGCACAAACACTGTTACCTCTGGGCCGTGGTTCCCCCCCGAAGTAAGAGAAATGAGAAATTCATTATCCATAAAGATTGTAATTTTGCAGGAGAGGTGCTTGCGGTTGGACAGGGTGAATGAACAGATCATTAGTTTCAGTGTAAATTTACCCAGAGGGGGACCCACGAGACCCCATCATACACACACACACACACACACACACACACACACACCCGTATCTACATTTATCCACCTGACACGCAAATGTACTTCTCTGGGAATGTACCTAATAGACTAGTCATATCTTACACGCTAGTTCACCTAATACAGTAATTTGCAGGATACAGTAATTTGCCTTAATGCAGTAATTTAATAATTTTGTGGAGGCAGAGAAACCCGAGCCGGTAAAAAACCATTAAAAAAACAAAGAAGTACACAATTCTTCTCTGTCCCCAAAGACGGGGCTGAACGAAAGCTGAGAGAGAAAGGCATATGATTGCGGTTTGCTTTTTTTTTTTTTTTTGTTTTTTTTGTTTTAAGTGAAAATAAATATGGCCCTCTCAGCGTTTGGAGCGCACAGGCTGCGGTGCTGGCCCCCCCCTCCCTGCAGGCCCCCCCCCCTCCCCGCTCGTATGGAGAGGCGGAGCGGGGCCCAAAAACGGGCTGCGATTGCTGTTTGTTTTGTTTGCCGAGGCGCGGGCGGGCGGAACGGAGAGAGCGGGGTCTCCGGGGTGACCGTAAACAGCCGCTCCGAGAGGCTCCGAATGGCCGCCGTTGAGTTTTTCCGGTCTAACTTTGTTTTATCAGCCTTAATTTGGTCCCAGGAGGGGCCGGTAAATGCTGGATGGCGTCCCCTCTGTTCCTCTGTTCCAGTTTCCTGGATGCTGGGACTCCCTAATCAGACAGCAGAGCACAGTGCTCAGCCCGTCTTCAGTGTGTAATTAAATCATACTGCACATTTAGTATCAATACGCTCACTGTCGAAAGGGTGCTTCATTTACGAGTAGGCTGACGTTTTATTTTAAGGTGTGGATTATAGGAAATCAGGTTTTGGCCCTTTTCGGTTTTATATGTGGTTACTGGAGTCATTTTTAGAGCTTCTAGGCCAGAAGCGATTTTGCTTATTCATCTTTGCCGAACATATGAAGATGAATACGAGGGGTGTCCAAGCAGACTAAAATGCCACGACGGAACCATCCGGATCAGACGCCGCGCGACGGGCGGATCCCTGCCTCCTGATAGGCTGTGGGGGGGCTGTAGAACCCCGGGGGCCTGCTCTCTCCCACCGCCTCTCCTGCCCCCCCCCCCTCCCCCGGGCCTGAATTACCGTTTCATTACCGACTGCATCGGTCTCGGTGGAGCGGCGCATTTTCACATCAGAGCGAACGGCCCTGCAGTGCTCTCCGACAGGGAGCCCCGATCTCACAGAGCGGGAGCGCAGAGGAAGGAGGGCGCTGGGCCTGAGGACGGGGGACTGTTAAATGGGGGGGGGGGGGAGTGTTACGTTACATTTTTAAACGTTTCATCCATTGAACAGGAAGTTCGCTCTCCGCTGCTTTCTGAAGCCCTCCTCAGGGAGGTGTTTGCCCCGCTCGCTTGGAAGCGGTGTAACATATTGAAAACGGTTAAAGTGTATAATAATTGGCCGCGGTATAGAGGCTGCACGTTATCGCCCTCTTGCCACGCCTGCGGTGTTTTTTTGCAACTGAGCGTTTGGCTCGGTCCTGTTTCTGTTTTTAAGACGTTCGCGTAAAGTTTTTTGTGCTTTTTGAATTGTGCCCTCTGATTTCTGCCCCAGTTCCAACCCGTTGGAATGAGACAGCAGACATGTTTACTGCTGCTATTATGAAAGAGACAGGAAAGAAATCACAGTTCAGTACTGGGACAGACTTTCCCGGATTAACAGATGGAATAATGAGACACGGATTCATAGACTACCGGTGGCGATTTCCACAACTTTAGTGGACAGAAATGTCCTGGCTGCTGCCATGGGTTTCATAGATATTTGTGCCAGAGAGAGCAAAGGAGAGATTAAACAAATGGTGCCCTATTTGGATTTTATTTGTGTTTTGATACACAAGACTGAGTTTCCAGCTAATAATTTATGGTTCTAAGAACGTTTCCATAATGTAATTTAAAACTCTGGTTGGACACTTAAACACTTTCCTCAGTGTCTCTAGAACATTTATTTTAAGTCACAAGGAACATGCAGTCAGTCGAAGACCAATACTAAACTTAAAAAAAAAAAAAAATCCCTGGTAAAAAATAATTTACACTGCGGATGGTCATTCATGCTAAGGAGTCTGATATTTCGGTAGCTAGATTTGGAACATCCTTAAAAAGTTGTTGACGCACATTCATGATGTTTTTTCGTGACTTAATGATAACCATCCGGAGAAGTTGCCAATATATTTGCACACAACATGCCTGAAAGTGTTTTTGTGACTTCAGCAGAACTTATTCTACACAGTAAACACTTCATGATGAGAACCTGAAGGTTTTCATCGTATTGTTATCTCAGAAGCATGTGGCAATCTAACTGGAACCTTCCCCTGTGTTCCTGAAACGTTTTGCGTTAGCTTGGTGTTTGTTTGTGCGAGATTAGGGGTGGAGATGAGAGAATGTGGGTGTCCCCCAGTGTGTAAAGAAGGGAACACATTTAATGCAGATGGATAAAAGAAACATGAAACAAATATTAAAGTGGAGAAGAAAGTCTATACCTTCACCTGCTTATGACTTTCCATCATATCCTCCCAACCCACTACTAACAAACCTCCCTCTGAGCCACCCAAGGCAAAACAACAATACAGCCAGACACCCCAAAGAGAGGAACAACAGAGGGTACTATACGAATAGCGTATACTACAAGTCATACTTCATAAAAATATCATGTTTTGTCTTTTTAGTTTTTAGTGTTCATAGAAGGCACAAAGAATCTAAAAAAACTGAAAGGTTTGGAATAGTGCGAGAGGATTGGGCAATATATATGTGGTAGTTAACCACAAAGAGGGCTAAGTCTTCCTTTTTTTTTCCTTTTTCCCCTTGTGCACAGAACTCAGTCAAAACAAAATCAGTCCAAACCTGCCCCAAGGCCCAGAACTCATACTATACTGGATTAAACCTGTCACAGGGCGCAGATTTTGTCTGAATGAATCTGACAAAAAACCATTCTAGCTCCCAGAAGTTCTCAAATCCTAATATCGTCATGTATTTCCAGAACAATACACTCCGCAAAGGTTATCCCTTTTCCAGGAAATTTTGGACGGCTTATTTTTCCCGTATTCCATCTATTCAGGAATTAATGGCATTAAAGCCTCTGGATTTACGTTGTTCCAGGGAACGGCAGCTGCGCCCTGTATCTTTTAGCTTGCCCTACTTATTGTGGACAGCATGCCAGACTGTTGAAGGCAAGCACATGTTTATTTCCTCAATATTAATTCTCATTTTGTGTCTCTTCCCACACACCATTGCAGTCTCAGAAAATGATACAGTATAGCTAAATCCACCAGTACATGGCCCACTCAGGATTTGCACCTGCCACCTTCTGACTTCCAAACATCCACCAGAGGCGATGCATTAAGTAAATTTGCTTGAAATCTCTCTCTCGCTGTCACCTTGACTGATTATTTTGATGCTGCCAGAGCACCATAATATTCACCCGTTCCATGAGCCACACTTTTTCAGGCCATTAACCAATTATTTTGTGACTGTTGCCTCCTCATTCGTCCTTTTGAAAATTCATAGGCCAATGCAAAGGAGCACCGTGAATGCTCAGGTTCAATGAGAATGCAGAGGAAGCCATTTCTTTCACTTGCAGTGGGATGAGAACCGATTTCCTTTCATTCGGTTTCCCAGAATGCTCCCATTTGCAAATTAAATCCGGTGAGATGCGGGTTCCTGACAGGGGGTCGTTAGTGACTCTATTTCATGTCACCTTCCGTCTAACGGCGCCCCGGCAGTGCATATGAAAAGCCATAAGCCAAAATTACCCATAACCCCATGGGCCCCGGGGCTGCGCTCTGCGGAACACGCCGGGCCCCGAGATTAATCTCTGTCATTAATAATTCAATCAAGGCCTTTTTGTTTAATAAACAGTTTGTCAGTGATTTATTGTGGTGGGACTGTAATGTGATTGCCTGTGGAACAGGGCGGATATGCAGATGGCATTCTGTGTGGATAAACAGGAATATTACTGCTGGTTAGTGCGGTGGGGGGTGGGGGGTGGCGGGTGGGGTGGGGGGGGTGGGGGGGATGGGGGGTTGGGGTGGGGGGATCAAAGGCAACAACAGAGAGACCAGGGGGTGTGGTGGGGGAGTGACAGAGGGTATGCAATTTCCCCCACGATGACATAATCAGCCCAGACTGATGGCTGTTGGGGAGCGCGGCCGCACGCGTGCGGTAAACGGGCTGTGATGGAGTGTGCGGCGGCCTCTCGGTCTTTGTGGCTGTTGCCGCTCATTTATTAGAATGTTTCTGTAGTCATAAGGCCGATTTTCACTCCCAGAAGAAAATAAATGGAAGCGAATGACTCGAGCTCAGACTGCAGATTGATAGAGGGGTATGCTGTCTGTGGGTTGTGTAGTTTTTTTAAATTCTTCTCATACAGACCTACACACACCTACCTTTGCGTACCATCAGCTGCATTATGAATGTAGTATTAAAACAGTTTTTATAAGGAGTAGAAGACATGGGAAATGAAAAGATGTTTTGGAAAGGCTTGGTATAGCCTTCTCTTCATATGAAGCTGCACAGCCAAACAGAGTTAAGCCTCTGTATGTTTATCTTCAGTTGTTTATTCCCATTGTCAAGGGTTGTGGGTATTTGAACATCTAAGTCGTAAAGCAGTGACAGATCCAGGTCGGTCATGTTGATCTTTACCTAGAATTACACATGATTCTTTACCCAGCATTCCACCGGAGCCTTTACCCAGAATTCCACAGGAGTCTTACGGGAGAATTTGCTCAGAATCTTCTGCTGGGTAAAGACGCTGCTTGTCGAATCGCTCATTAAACGCTGAAACACGGCGTTCCCCCCGGAGATGCAGACAGATGTTTAATTAAATACAAGTGTGCCATTCGAGGGACCGATCGTTTTAAAAGAGCATGTTAGAACTGCGCAACGCAGAACGTGCGCTCAAGTCTTTGACCGAACCCGTCCTCCCCCCTGAAAAAAATTCCCCGGGGGGGACAGTGCAGAGAGCCCATCACTCCACTTCAGCAACCTGCACTCACTCAAAGGCTCTGATTGGATCTCCCGCTGCCCACAATCATCCAATCAGCAGCTCTATTGTTCCTCTCCCCACTGTGCTAATCAGCCTGGCCCCTCGATGGAGGTGATTGGATGATAGGGCTGAGGGGCATTGGGGCGTAGGGCTCTGGAATGGGGAGAGGCTGAGGGCAGGACTCGGTTAGACCTGCTGGGTCTTTGTTACACACACACTGCCTGCCTACTATGGGCGGGGAGCTGTGCTTCTGATCCGTCTCTCCAGGATAGAGAAGCCTGGGAGAGACAGGGTACATGTGTCTTATCGAGTCCTCCAGTGGATACTGCCATCCACCTGGAACTTGTCCTGCGAGAGTGGGAGTATGTTACTGTGTAACACAGGCTATTCATGCAAATGTAAAATTCACTTGCTACCGGAATAATTTCGCTATATCACACGGTCAGACAAACAGGTGAGGCGGTGAAAAGGGTGTAGGCATGAAGTCAAGTGGCACAGTTTTCAGTGTGCAAGTGGCTGGGTGTAGCTGTAGGAGTGGGTGTGGTTTCGTTGAGTGTTGGGGTGGTTGTGGGTGAGATTAGGTCGGTGCTTGTTGGGTGGCTGTAGGTCTGAGCCAAGCTGAATGAGGGCATGGTTGAGTTTGAGTATTAGTAGGTATTGTAATGGTTGGGTCTGGGTATAAGTGCAGGTATAGGTGGGTGTGAGAGTGGCACAGGTTAGGTAGGAGGGGGTATGTGTGCAGGAGTGATGTAGTCCAATATGGCCTCCTCATAAGAAGACTGAAAAAGCCAGATACAGGACCTGTGTGTATTAAGCACCTGTACCTATAAAAACTGACCGTACAAATGTAATCCTCCCCTTTTGGCTTCCAAGCATAACCACGCACTGGACATCTGTTTCCACAGCCAGCTGCGATGGAGCCGTGCTCCCTCTTCACGGCACTGTGCTCTCCCGGCCTGCCTCTGCACCATGGCTGTTTAACGCAGAAGAGGAAGAGAGGGGTGTTTGTGGACTCATTTAGGTGAGTGCACGTGGGCGTTGGAATGATGAATCTCTGACGGGCCGTTTGGAGCGCCCCCCTCTCTCTCTCTCTCTCTGTCCCCCCGTGGTCCAGGTGGGCTGATTTAAACGGTGTTGATCAGGCCTGGTTGAAGACCCCTCGGTGGGTCGGGCCAGAGTTTCGGCCTGCGGAGGCGTCGCACCCGGCCCCTGCGTGTGCCTCTGTGAGGTTTGGGACGGACCGTGCGGCGGGCGGCAGGACCCGTGAGGCTCGCGGCTAACGGGACCGCTATTGACGCTAATGCTTCTGAGGAACCCGACGAGAGCTGCCATTTTGGATGCAATCTGGAGTCGAGTAAATTCAAAGGACAAATCCTTCTCATCTGAAGTAATGAAAACTAGTAGACTGTGCTGCTGGCAGAACACTGTGTTTGGTGCAACTGCGGAACTACAGATAAGGAGACAGTAAGGAGGCTTTTGTGGTTGTTGGAAGGTACCTACTAAAATGAAGCTCCTTCCGCCATTTATAAAGAAGACACTTAATTTGCTCCTGCATTCCCTGGGACGGGTGGGGGGGGGGGGGGGGAGGGTGTGACCTGGTTGTGAGAGTCAGGTTAGGAATTTGAACAGGTTACTGGAAAAGTAGGTCACACATCTAATAAGCGGGTGGGAAATCCCACCAATTAAATTATTTCACTCGGGGAAGAGGACAGGGCCCCTTGCCTGTCATATACTCTGGTAATTAACTACAATCATACCTTAGGCAGACAGACAGTGCACCCCTCCATATGTGTTTTTTCCTATTTATTCAGACAAAAGGAAAGCAGAGAGGGGAAAAAAGCCATGACAGGGATTTTTTTACATGGATCCAAAGCCTGTCACTCTTTGGGCTGTGTCACATGGTCTCCCCGCTTAGCGTCTTGTTTTAATCACGGTTACAGTGTGGTATACTTTTAGAGCAAGCAGCTCCACTCCTAGACCTCTCAGTTCAGGTTTATTTTTTTTTTTGTTCAAAACATCGCAGCTTGAAACTGAAGCTCTGACACTTGTTAGCACAAGAGAATGAAAAATCTTCAGGAAACTGCGCATGGGAAAATAAGTCATTGCATTTTAATGACAGGATGCATAACAGTAGAGGGGAAATGGGTACGGTGACATTTCAAAAGACATTCGCCTTTCACGTGTCCTGTCGTTCCTATTCACTGTTTCATTTCCAGGAGAATAAATTACTGGCACGTGGTTTTCTTGAGGTCGTAATGATTGGTCCTGTGACAGGGGGTTACTGCAGGTCACAGCTGGGGTATCTTTCACCTGCAGTGGCTTTCCTCATTAAACCCCCCGACCCCACATCGCACGTCAAGAGCTGCAATTTACACGGCTCTCTGTGCGTGCGCCACTGTCAATCCCGGCTCCAATTAATCCACTGGCCCATTTAAATACAGCATTTCGCCCCGTGCAAAAAAAAAAAAAAAGCGAATTCAACAGTGTTTTTCTGGTTCTATGAAATTCTGATGCACCAGTAGCTGTGTGCCGTGAGCTGCTGTCGATGCGCGAGACCTGTAGCTATTGTGCGTTTAGCGCATCTCTGCAGAATAAAAATCACCATCAAAAACAAGCCGGTGGAATTCAGAGGAGGGGGGGGGAAAAACAGGCGTATGAGTATTCGCTGGGGTGAGAACCTTCTCCCTGGCGACTCTAGAGAGCTGGCAGTTTCTTGTGCACTTTTTCATGGTTCTCCTGAAGTCAGTAATCGGTATGTGTTTCACACAGCCGACTGCTGTATTGTGAATCGAGAGCTTTCGGAATTTCGCGAATTGTAATTAGTGATCAATGCACAATGATTAACGCTCCGTTCGGTTCGGGATTGGCTGAGGGGGCCGCGCTGGACGCCATGTAGGCTCTCTGCTGCTGCCTCCGAATTTAAACCTCTATGGAAGCCGTTACTCAGCGGACGCAGTTAACGACTCGCATTCATTCTGTCCCAGCTCGGTGGAACCCGGCTGAAATCGAGTGAGGGAAAACGGCAGCCCTAACGACGTGTGCTTTTTCTCCTCCGGTCGGATTAATGCTCTGCCGTTCGGTTGTTTCCAGGAAAGGCTGTATTTCACGTGTTGTCCTGTAAATCATCAATGCCATGGTCCTTGCACAGAGAGGAAACTGAGTCTGTGAAAATGTGACATACTGAAATGCCTGCAGATACACATCACTGCACTACAGTCGAACAGTCTGACTGATAGACAGAACTACAGTCCAACAGTCTGACTGATAGACAGCACTACAAGCGAGCAGACAGGCAGACAGCACAATGAATAAACACAGGATCCCAGTGGCAGGAGGCATTTTAGGAATTTAGGGAAATGTTTAGATGATGCTATGAATAATAATTCCACCTGTGTTTTCTATAATTGTGCTGACAATTTAGGGTGTATTTCAGCACCATACTGCCTGCATAGCCTGTGCTAGAGCCTGTCTTTTGCTGTGCAGTGATGTTGTGTCGATAGCACTGTGCATGTGGATGTGTTGCACAGATAGAGATGTGACTGTGTTGTATAGGATCTAAGGATCTGTTGCACAGGGTCCTTGGTGCTGTATGAAGGGGATGTTGTCTTATAGGGTCTGTGGGGCTGTATGAAGGGGATGTTGTCTTATAGGGTCTGTGGGGCTGTATGAAGGGGATGTTGTCTTATAGGGTCTGTGGGGCTGTATGAATCGGATGTTGTCTTATAGGGTCTGTGGGGCTGTATGAAGGGGATGTTGTCTTATAGGGTCTGTGGGGCTGTATGAATCGGATGTTGTCTTATAGGGTCTGTAGGCCTGTATGAAGGGGATGTTGTCTTATAGGGTCTGTGGTGCTGTATGAAGGGGATGTTGTCTTATAGGGTCTGTGGTGCTGTATGAAGGGGATGTTGTCTTATAGGGTCTGTAGGCCTGTATGAAGGGGATGTTGTCTTATAGGGTCTGTGGGGCTGTATGAATCGGATGTTGTCTTATAGGGTCTGTATGAAGGGGATGTTGTCTTATAGGGTCTGTGGGGCTGTATGAATCGGATGTTGTCTTATAGGGTCTGTGGGGCTGTATGAAGGGGATGTTGTCTTATAGGGTCTGTGGGGCTGTATGAAGGGATGTTGTCTTATAGGGTCTGTAGCTGTATGAGTGGATGTTGTTTATAGGGTCTGTGGGCTGTATGAAGGGGATGTTGTCTTATAGGGTCTGTGATGGTAGAAGGGATGTTGTCTTATAGGGTCTGTAGGGCTGTATGAAGGGGATGTTGTCTTATAGGGTCTGTGGGGCTGTATGAAGGGGATGTTGTCTTATAGGGTCTGTGGGGCTGTATGAAGGGGATGTTGTCTTATAGGGTCTGTGGGGCTGTATGAAGGGGATGTTGTCTTATAGGGTCTGTGGGGCTGTATGAAGGGGATGTTGTCTTATAGGGTCTGTAGGGCTGTATGAAGGGGATGTTGTCTTATAGGGTCTGTATGAAGGGGATGTTGTCTTATAGGGTCTGTGGCGCTGTATGAATGGGATGTTGTCTTATAGGGTCTGTGGGGCTGTATGAATGGGATGTTGGTATACAGAGCCGCTGGTGGTATTTGAATGATCCAGGCCGGTGATCCTGCTGTGGGCTCCCGTGGGCTCACTCTTTGACTGTGATATTGCTTTCAAGCCTCCCTGGGGAGGATAATCCACTGACATTCAATTTACTGGGTGGATTATTTTTCACAAGGCAATTTTCCACCAAGATTTGCACCCCCCCCCCAAACACACACACATGCACACACACACACACATGCAATCACACACATGGACACTCGCACACATGCATGTGCACACACAACCACATGCACACACTTTACTTGACTGCCCTACCACCATGTGACACTGACACTAGTGATTGGACTTTGGTTGCTTTAGAAACCGTAACCATCACTTTTCAAATCCGCAAGAGCCTGAGAAGTTTGAGTTAAAAAAAAAAAAAAAAAAGTGATACAGAAAAGCATCTTCTGAAGGATTTAAAACCGCTTCGGAAATGCACCTGGGTTCCACAGGAAGCCGAGAACCCGAAGACATGACAGGAAGAGCGAAGCTCTGTGCTATCAGCTCTCTCCCTCCTGGACCGTTTTAAAGTGAGTCTAAATCTGTTATTTTTCCGCTACCTCTTAAAAGCCACTTGAGCTTAGCTGCTTAGCGACTCAGCTCGTTTCTGACTTAACCGTTCCGCCGTGCTCCTCACCTGTATTCCCCAATCCCCCCGGAGATGAAAGAGACACCGCGGCTGAGGTATCTGGGACCGAGGCGGTCGGACCGGGAGGACGCTGCCGGGCTGAGATCCGCCGTGAAGCCGCGGATGGGTAACACAGGGGAGGCGGAACAGGCACCGCTGGGTTTCGGCTCTACGCTGAAGGGAGAGGCCCAAAGTCAAAGGGAGGAAATCATCCTTGAAGTGTGTCCCAGAAACTCCAGACTCACCTGGAACTTAGTTACAGTATAATATACAGTCTTTCTTATCTCCCTCCCCTTTCTAATTTTAAACCTGGCTCTCCACAGGGAAGTGGTGAGAGGAAAGAGAAAGTGAGAAGGTAAGACAGATTCCTTCCTAGAGAACTGGCATGCTGTATCGTTTAAAATTATCGACCCTGATTCCTGAAACAGGTCAGATGAGAGGCTCCATGTTCTCCTGAGCCCCTATCTTTTGGAGAGATTAGCAGGTTGTGAAGGCACAAAATGGCCACAGTATCAGACTTCAGATGGGTGGGGCACAGAGAGGAACAAATAGGGGCAGTAGGTGAGGTGTTGGATGTACTCCTATTGGATGTACGCATTGCCATGGTAACAGAGAGTGACACCCAGCCCTTTTCCAGCCTGCTGGCCATGTGCAGTACCCTAATATGACAATTAGAATCAGGGTTAATAAAGTGTGACTGTGTGTAGTATACTTTTGGTTCCAGAATGCACATCCAGTAACCGCCTGTGCCCAGTTTCTTTCATGGGCAACATACGACAATGAGAAGCTCAGTAAGTCAAATTCGCAACTTCATTTTCAACAGTACAGCTTATTCAAAATAATTTCAAAGCCTCCATGAAAATTCACTAGCAATGTATCTCAGCTATTTCTCCTGGCAAAACTAATTCTGAACATAAAGTAGTTCAGTAGAGATGTGATGACAGCACCTGAGTGCAGGCTCAAATCCGTGCTGAGCACCTCGCACCAAGGACTTAACTGAGCTGCTGACTGCTATCTGGCTGCGTGAGCGTTGTGAATGAAGTGTAAGTGCTCTGATAGAGTGTTGTAAGCAATAACAAGTGCGGTTATCTTGAGACACGAACGGCTTCTTTCATCGCACCATGCATTAATAGTGCTCTTGCATAAATGCTATATGCTGCAACTTCTCAAACGAGTAAGCTTGTTAATCTGCAAACAAGGTGTCTCTGGGCTGTTCTCACTTCAAAGCGAAGACCTCCTCATCTGCCTCTTAGTCCCAGGTAAGGATTGATTAATTTCCTCTTGCCAGTACCCATGTCAGGCCTTTGTATGGTGGTCTTGTGATCTAAGGAGCTCGAATGTGTGGGCTGAGGAAATGTTCAGGTGAATGAATGTTCAGGCTGATAGCAATGGTGTCGTGAGGGGGGTGTATCTATGAGGGGGGGTGTATGTATGAGGGGGGGTTTATGTGTGTGCGTATGTTACGAACTGTCCTTCACTTGCACACACACACTGTGCCTGAATGATTCTTAAGCATTATTTAATTCCTGTCAAAAACTGAATTTGAGTGAAAGGAAAACCACTTTATTTTAGCTTAAATCATAAAATCCTCATTGCGCTGTCCTCTGACAAATAATCAGGCTCATCTATCAATAAATTAAAATAAATTACCCTCTTTAGAGGAAGAAAAAAAAAAAAAACACAGAAGAAATAATTGCATCAGCAGCAAATCCACTGAGGTTCTGGAAGTGTTGGATTCATTTGCACTTTTGATTCGCGAAACATTTCTGCCAGAAATAGCAGCAGCTTTCATCTCGGGCGCGTGTATCGCGTCCCGAAGAGAGGCAGACTTGTCAGGACCCATGCCAGGCACAGACGGGTACGACGTGAAAAGTCCCAGTCAAAATGCTGGTGCCCCTGGGGTGTTGATTCCTTTTGGGCCCGCGCTTCAAATTCAAAAAGCATGACAAGCGCATTGTGTACAGTGACTTGTGTCATTGTAAACGACAAACTTGAAAAGTCAAATGTAGAACAGCAGAATTGAGTTGAAAAATCGAAGCGGTCCTGACAGCCAGGAACGGTGTTCAGTGTAGGCCCCGGAGAGGAGAATTCCTGCAGTGCACCACTGTAGCCTTGAATAGTGCAGTTGGTTGAGCAGTGTGAAATTTAATGATGCCATCAAAGACCGCAGACATGAGAGAAGTCTGTCGAGGAACAGACGCGTGTAATCGCGTACGCTAACATGCGTGCTCGCACACTCGCAAATTCAAACTCTTAGATTAAAGGGTAGTAGTTCACTCTCTAGAGTTTAAAAAATACATATTATTTCGGGTTTAGTATGTCTTTTATTGGCCCAGACAGTTTTTGTGTGCGAAGGAAGGATATTTTACTGTATATACTTACGGAAGTTTCTTGTCACTTGCTGACTTTACAATGGCTTGCATTGGGGCTCTTGCTGGTTTGTGGTTTAAAGAGAAAAAAAGAAAGAAAAAAAAGCACCATGTAAATGTTCAGACGTTTGTACAGCGATGTCCAGGGGCTATACATATGAGCAGGTTAGCACTTCACAGTAATAAGTTTTTAAAAAGTCATGTTTTTATGTCATGACTACTTTTCCCTTCTCAGTTCAAAAGTAGGGCAAGCTGTTCACTCTCAGGGCCAGAGAGGCTTGGTTTAGATGCAGTTGACCTGGCCCAGGGGTAGCCTACCACACTGTCTGTGTTGTTGTCTAGCTGACATTAGCCAAGCAACTTTCAATTTCGAAATTGAAGCTACATTTGTGTCTGCCTGTGAAACAGAGGAGGGTTTCAGCTAAGTTGCTGAACCTTTTTATTTGACATTTATTGATGATCATTTTCCCCACATGCTGGAGGTTCACAAGCACAAATCCTTTCCAGTCGTCTCAATTAATTGTTGCTTTGAGGTCTTCTCTCTCATGCAGTGATTCACTTCCCTCCACATGTAATGCTGTTTGATACCAGGAAGCCATGACACTTGCTTCACCAAGCACAGCAGTTTCAGGCTACATGTGTCAGAGGAAATTTTCCCTACCAAAAATAAGATTACGTTAAATCTTTCAAAAAATAATCTGGTAATATGCCCACATACAACCTCTGAAGGCATAACACCACTGAAGAAACTGCTCTGGTGTCACATGAAGCGTCATTTTTTATTTTATTTACTTTCATTTAAACCTCAAGCCTGTGATTGTTTGAGGTTTAATTCCAGCCGTTGTAAAGCCATTCCCAGCCATTGTGAAGCCATCAGATCATCAGAAACGGCTGTAAATATCACACGCAAAAACTGTCCGTGCCAATCGAGAACATATGTTAAGCTGAAGTGATGTCAAAAGCCCCAGAGAACGAACCATTCGTTTATGACTGTGGTTTAAACCAGGACTCTGGTTAAAACCAACTCAACCCAATACCTATGCCAAGCACACCCTAGCGTAGTCATTCTGAAATTATGGAAGTGGCCCCTAGGAGGCAGCATTCACCTCGAAGAATCATGGACCAGCAGCATCCCCCACCACTGAACACAAGCACAGTTCCTTTTATGGTTTTTTTAAATCACCATCCTAACCTGGCGATCTTTCTACTGAAGTTTACTACCTTTACCAACAGGTCAAGTTCCTTTCCTATTGTCTCACATATGCACACTTCCAGTTGTAGTTCTGCACTAGAATCCAATATTAGAGAACTTTCTGTTGTAGTCCTTTACTACCACCACACATTTCTTGTTGTAGTTCTTTACCATTAATTTAGATTGAGGCATTTAACAGATCTTCAGTTCTTATCTAGAGTAGCTTATATTCTCTAAGTTAATACCTTGCTCAGGAGTACACCAGAGATGTCCCATCTGAAAATTGAACCAACAACTTTGGAGTTTCAGGCTTAATACCTGAACCATTGAGTTGTTTCTGTCCATTCAATCTTAAGCTTCAGTACTCCTTACATTTAGCAAGCAAAAATGTGAATTCAGCTCTGCTTTGCTCTACAATAAGCTGGTTCAGATACAGTGCTTTAATTGAAGAAGTACATTTTTTTATTGATTGTTGTAGTTATTGTTTCGAAATACAGATGATTAAAAAACCTGTATGTCAGAGTGAAAGGCTTCAAAGACCTTAAATGGAACAATTTCACATACATGTGACAGGTTAATACAATATAATAAATGACCTATTTATAGGAGAATAGAAGATGTAACAACAGTAACATATTTGTCATCCTTAATACATGAAACAGTAGAGCAAACGCTAACAAAAGGAATGGCTGCTGCTCTGATTGGCTGCTCTGTTTGAAATTAATTATGAGCAGCACAAAGCACAGCCGTCCGTACATTTAGCCTCAATGGTTATTTTCTCAGGTGCACCTTGCTATCGACCACACCCTGCTCTCCGCTGCCCCCTGGTGATCACACAGCCTGATATGCTGAGCGTGACTCTTTTCACCTGTATTTGGTTGATCCATTTTTAATATCATTACTGTGTTATCAGCGTGTACGCAACCGATCTAACACATGAAAGGGTTAATCGTTTTTCTCTTTATCAGTCACTAGAGAGAATAATGAGAAATAATATTGGCGCACTGCATGTTTGATTGTACCATGTTTAATAGGAAAATCATTCTCATTTTCACGCACTGATCCTGATATCGCAAATAAAGGGCTAACTCAACGATGCAGTTGTGGTAAATGTAACATAGCTCTAGCACGAGGGCTGCGAGGTTAAGTAATGTGTATAATAAATGATGACAGTTGAGCTTTTGCAATTAGCAAATTTGCATAGTTTAATTGACTGCGCCTTGTCTATAGAATGCCATTAATACTGCGGCACCCTTTAGCAGATGAATCTGGTGGTGGCCTGTTGGGGTGGGGGTTGGCGGGGAGAAGAGAAAGATGAAAAAAAAGAGACTTTTTGGGTGGGGGGGGGGTCTGACACCGCAGTTCCGGGCGGAGGAATAAATACATGTATTTTCCTATAGAGAGAAAGTAGGTGACCCAGGGGGTTATCATTCCATTTTTCTGGACTCAGAGATTAACTGCTCATCCTCCAGGCGGTCCAAAATCCGACGGCGTTCGCTGGCTACTGTGGCCTCTGCGCACGGGCAGGGCTTAAGGGTGAAAGAGGAAGACCCACAGCTGCCTGATGGGACCTCTGTCGCCGAGCTAGCGCAGCCATAATGAAAATGCATGGGTTTCATATTCTTTAGAACTGCTTGTGGTTTTACAGGGTTTGAGTCTGAGGCAGGGCAGGGGGTGGGGGGTGGGGGCTGGTGGTTGGGGGGGGGGGCAGCCATTAAAGCAGCTATAGGGGGTGGGGTGGGGGTAGTAGTAGTAGACCCCCTGCACTTCACTATATTACATTGCATTAATTCAGTAGACGCACTTATCTCGAGCAGCTTACGATGTAAGAGGACATTCCCCTAATTTATGTGAGCAATAGTGTGAGACCTGGCTAACAACATGCCCCAGACAAAGGAGTGTACTTGCAGCACTAAAGCGAGGTACCTATGCTAACCGAAAACTACAGTACTAACCAGTCCTAAAAGAAGACAAACATTAAACCATAAGGAAATACCATGATTACCTCAACGCCATGAACTGTCACTTACTGTTTTGGTATTTGGATGTTTTGGATAGACTGTGAGCGTACTGTTCACGCCAGGGGTTTGAGGTTTTTGTGCTTTGTAACTTGTAATTTCCACAGTCATTTAACGGGTTTGGCATTTTTAATAAGTGCTACTTGATTGCACATGTGCCCTGCACTCCACACTTGGGTCCTTACTGCGGTGTATTTATGTTGCAGCATCCAACTACCTAATTAAGACTAATAACTCCAGTGTAATTGGAAAAAAGCAACAGTTTCCAGGAGAAACCCAGAAAGCAGAAACTCGTGACCTGTTACTAAGCTAGCAAGCGTAGAACGGTCTACAGTCTGCTATTAGGCACAGCTCTCTGTCGAACAGAATTATTCATATTGGCAGCACAGTGGGCTGCTAGCAGACAGTCGAAATGAAGCAATCGAGATGATTTATCAGCTATTAAAATAATGCAAAATGGCTGGTGGATGGTCCTGCCATGGGTTGACCATTATAATTCAGATTCACAAAATTCTGGTGGACCGACAGCTAGCACTGACCATGTTGCCGATGGTCGCTTACTTGTTAAGTAATCTCTCCCGCCAGCAAAGTGATCTCTCGCTATTGTCAGCGTGGTGATATTGCCTAGTTTATCTCCTTCACCAGAGAGCACAACAGATGTTAAGCATGTGCATGGGTGACCTGTGTTCGAACGCATGGGGAAGAGGGAGGCGTGTTTCTGTGCTGTAGCTGGTTTGCACTTCTCTGTGCACATCTTTTGCGCAGTCAACATCCAGCGCGCATTCGCACAGGGGTGCGTAAATGAGAAGAAACGCCCAAAACGTCTCCAGAACCACCGGCCCATGCGTCCTGGCTCCTCTGCGAAGTCAACGGCACTCATTTTTTGTCGCTAGAGATTCTTTTATTCTGCTTTTCTGAAATTCAAAGTATCAGGTTTGCCCCCTTTTGGTTTCGGCGGGAGAAACGGAGCGCATAATTTCACTCGAATCAATTCAAATGTATTCCAGGATTAACCTGAAAAGAAAGAAAGCGCTTAAAAAGCGAACGCGCATAATTAGCGTCGCGGTTTCGGGCCGTGTAATCTGCCGCGGGGGTGCCGCTCGAACTCCGCGCCGCGCACCTCGCCCCGACGCGCCTCGATTCCCGAAACTTCCGTCTGAGCGCGGTTTTAATTACTGTGTCTTTCCGCCGACTTCCGCGCAGCGCCGAGAGGGGAAGTGTCAACATGCTAATATGTTCCATTAGGCGGAGGCGCGAGCTAGCGCGTGCGCTCGGCTCCCCGCCGAGCGCCGCTGCTCATTAGCACCTGTTGAGCTGGGTGCGAAATCGAAAGCTCTCTCCAGCCCTTCATGTCTGTTTCTGACAGGATGACTGCGGCTCATTATGCGCCATTAAATACCCCCATAAGAACTGAGGAGTCTTGCTGCTCTGTGGAGTTTTTTATCCTGTGTGGAACGCGGAGTTGACAGAGGAGGGAGGGAAAGTACAAAAATCTTTTATCCTGTGGTGGTAAACACAGCACTCTTAGTCTCAGTGACCCCACTGCCATTTTGTGAGGCCAACACACAAAAAAACGTTTTACACTCACTCACACAATACACTGATTGTATCATGTTTAAGCTTGTACTAGAATAAACTTTGTATGCTCATTGAAAGTGAACTGTTAAAGCATGTGTCTGTGCTGATAGTGTTGTGTATGTATGTTCTGTTAAAATCTGTGGTTACTCTGTTAAGGAATGTTGTGCCTGCATACAGTATGTGTGTGTGTGCGCATGCTTTCTGTTAAATCATTTTGTATTGTGCGGTCTCTGGTAAATCTTGTTGTGTGAGCATTAGAAAGAGTAAATGCGTGTTGCTTAGAAACGGAGAAAAGAGGTTTCTTCGGTTCGTCGTCTCCAAGATGTTTCTTCTCATAGAGATGTGCTTTTGATTACAGTGGAATTCAGGCAAGGCCCTGGGGAAAATGCTTCACAGTTTCTCAGTCACACACGAATAGTTTTGAATGTACCAGGCATTGCAGTCTCAGGTCAGGGCTTTGTTTGAATATGCATGTATTTAGCATGTGTTTAGGCTGGGCTGGGCAAGGCTGGATTCAGTATGAATCAGCATGTATGTGGACCAGGCCAGATTCAGTATGAATCAGCATGTATGTGGACCAGGCCAGATTCAGTATGAATCAGCATGTATGTGGACCAGGCCGGATTCAGTATGAATCAGCATGTATGTGGACCAGGCCTGATTCAGTATGAATCAGCATGTGTGTGGACCAGGCCAGATTCAGTATGAATCAGCATGTATGTGGACCAGGCCGGATTCAGTATGAATCAGCATGTATGTGGACCAGGCCGGATTCAGTATGAATCAGCATGTGTGTGGACCAGGCCGGATTCAGTATGAATCAGCATGTATGTGGACCAGGCCGGATTCAGTATGAATCAGCATGTATGTGGACCAGGCCGGATTCAGTATGAATCAGCACGTGTGTGGACCAGGCCTGATTCAGTATGAATCAGCATGTATGTGGACCAGGCCGGATTCAGTATGAATCAGCATGTATTTGGTGTTTTGGTTTTTCCTGGAAAAAGGCCCGGGGACAAGCTGTTCTCCAGGAAACCGCAGGAAGAATGGCAGGAACAGATGCTAACTGACTCCACACACTCTGCAAACCGTTGTGACGCACACTACTGCCTGTCTCATGTTCCCAGGGAAAAGGCATTATTGTGAAGTTACATTTGAACACTACTTTTCTTTGTTTTTTTCGGTTTAAAGATTTGAAAACAATTTTAGAATCGCATTTAAAAAACTTAATAATACTGTTATTATTATTGCCGAAAGTGCAGACGTGTACCCGAGTGACAATTTGTTTAGAGAAAGTGTTGCTTGCGTGAAAAAAGGTTTTTGGGGCGTTAAATAGGATATTTCCATAGATGCCACGTAAACTGAGTATGGAGCCGTTCTCCCATAAACCAGGATTAAGTAAAGCTATAAATAACCATTTTGTCAGAATAAAGCAATTTTAGCTTGGCAAGAATAGGCAAGTAGAGAAATAATAGTTATTATTCCTGGCTAATATTATTATTATTATCAACCAGCTGTGGCTGTCGTTTGTGGTATTGTGAGCACCCTTTTATAATGTAACATTTGCTGTTGTCTTGTGATTGACAAATGCACGGAAGGAAGACATAGCCTATTCATTTTGTGTTTGATAGAGTTCTTGTGGGTGAATTCATAGCGTAGATAACTTACTGTAGGTGGGTCTGTGGGTGTGAGACTTCCCCTTCTGTCCCACGGTGCAGGGATTACATATGAAACATGGTGCATTTTTGGCCATGTTTCACGGGCATGATAAGCATAAGGAGAACGGCGGTGTGATTTCTCTCTTGGGCCCTCTCTCTGAGGATTGTAACCCCCCGATTGAGCGTATTTGCACAGAAAGCCTTTCCCCCTGCCGAACGCTCCGTAATGCAGGGAAAGGCGGCTGTCGGCAGAATAACGGCTCTGCTTTAGGGTCGTTAGCACCATGTGACGCCGTAATGGCTGCCGCTCGCTGTCATTAGCTCCGTATGACGCCGTAATGGCTGTGCTTCCTTTACATTTATCACCCGATGTCTAGCCTATGGAGTTTCAACTTTAATTTAAAGTGAATGACTGCGGATATTATCGCTGCGTTATTGCTTGCAATGAGCGAGTTCCGCACAGTGCTTACAAATGTTTGGGGGGGAGGGGGGGGGGGAACACCACAGAGCTGTAGAACATGAACAACTGCCATTGTACCCTTGGGCAAGGTACTTACCTGGAATTGCTTCAGTGGATATCCAGCTGTATGAATGGATTGTATGTTTTGAACGTATAAGCTGTGTAGATCGCTCTGGATGAGAGCATGTGCTAAATGCTTTAGAAATATAAAGTAAAGCAGGCACTGCGCTGGAACGCGGTGCACGCTGGTCCGGCCTGGCCGTAGCTCCCGCCTGCAGGCTGGAGTGTGGAGGGCACGCCGTCCTGCTGAGGTCTCCGAGCTCTGAGAGACGGAGGGAGCGTGCTGTGATGCCTGCTAATGAGCAGCTCTAATGAGCAGCTCTCGGCCTTCTCCCACCCAAGCCTCGCGCGCTGCTGGCCTTCTCCCACCGAACCCTCGCGCGCCGGCCTTCTCTCCTGCTAATGGCACACACTTTCCTGCAGCGGTGCGATTAGGAGTTTAATGCGTTTCGGGATTAAAGTGCAGTTAGCGTCGGCCTGCGTTCGCCGTGAGGCGCCAGGCTGATCTCCCACGCCTTGACTCCTGCGCACGCTCACGTTTCACAGAGGAAGAAGGGTCCCGCGTTTGAAGGCTGGGTTTAGGGCTGCGATTCGCCCAGATTTGTTCCCTGAATGTGGAGTGCATTTATGGCTAGTCATGCTGCCAGGCTATGGGGTTGTTATTGCCTCATAAATCATTAAAGTGGTAGTATATACGTTTTTTAGAAAACTTTTGAACTTTTATTCATATTTGGTTAAATTTCCTTCACATCCTGACAGTAATTTAAAGCTCTGAGAAACAAAATTCAGTTTCTCTGACTGCCCCAGGCTCTGAAATCAGATGCTCCAAGTTTCACCGCACCTGAAACAACCAATCAGGACCGCTCTCTGCAAGGAGGCTTGCCTACAAAAAAATATTTGTGAACATCATTTTATTTGTGTAAGTTTGTTTATGTTGTAAAGAGTGTATTTGAGTTTTGTTGGCGTGATTATGAAAGTGTTGGTGAGAAACGTGGGTGAGTATGAGCCGTGTGTGTGCGCCTCTGTGCGTGTGTGTGAGCGAGTGTGAGTGAGTCCACCCTGCATTCAGTAATAAGACCGCACAGCCTCAGGCTGACCGTGTGCAGAGCTGGGCTCCTGGTGTCTCAGCACTGCTTCTGTTGTTTTATTTGCTGATCAGAAGCTCTGACTCTGCTCCTCTGACGCGTCACGTTCAGCCAGTCCAGCCACTTCAGCTCAAGCACTGCCCGTCAGCAGCTCAGCACTGTGTGTCTTCAGGCTACGTCGTTCTCTGGGACGCTTCAGCTGATGGCATCATTGTGACATCATGGCCACGCGAGTGATGAGCGCTATCGCGGTCATCACCTTCGTCACAGTCACAAGTGTTGAGATCATCCTCGTCCGCAAGCTTATGTCATCAGCATTGTTCCAACGCCTGTCATTCAACAGGATCTCCCATTCGGATACATCTCACACAGTAACAGTGAGGGCTGCAGCGAATGCTAGTTCATTTTGGTGAATGACTTACTGTTCATTGTAACCACAAGTTAGAAGATGAGTAATGTGCACTAACACAAAGCAAATCAAGAGCTGACTGAAAAATATAAGTGCAGAGTCTGTCATTGTGGTGCATTTAGTGTCTGTGGTGTTCCAGTACATTGGGGTAGATAGAAGTTGCAGCAATTTGAGTGTAGGTGCTACACCTGTCATAGAAGGTTGACTAACTCTTCTTTCTCACACACACACACAAACACGCGCACACACACACACATGCACACAGGTATTTGCAGGTGGAGGTGTGGCTTGGGTAACAGTGCCCTGCCTGTTGAGATGTTGGGGTAACCACTGGCTGCATTTTAACACAGGATTCTGTGTTTTTAATGCAGAAACAAGAGCCAAAATTCAGGGGGAAAAACACCATGTTCTATAAATGCGGATATTCTGCATTTTCTTTCTTTTTTAAGATTACAATGGGCGATAACCCAAACTTCGACCTCAACAAAATAATTACTCCTGTCTCTTTGAGCCAATTGTCTTTTGGTGTCTGACATTCGTGTTATTGTAATATTTCACAGCTGTTGGTAGCATTGTTTGATTCAAAGAGAAAGCACTTAATCTGAATGAAAAGTCAAAAAACGATATGCCAGGCTTGCTCAGCGTGAGTAAATTAAAACTGAAATCGCTCCTAGGGGTTTTAAAAGTATTATTACCCTGTGTGGCAAAAAATGGTGTTGTTTCGAATGCCAGAACAGTATCTGTAGCTTATTTCAGCCTACTAATCCTGCCGGTTTCATCCTGTTCTGTTACACGTGTCATGATAAAATTATGTATGAAATACATTTATTGTGTTATTATTGTGAATCATGTGACATCAGTATAAATTCAGGTCCCCTTTTGACAGAAGGGGAGTAAGTCAGAGTGGATCTGCTGTATGAAGCGGTCTGTCAGCTGGAAGCTGGTTCTGCCGGAAACGTCCGACAGGATTGCTGTTCACGGGGGGATGTATTCAGCGCGCTGTGTCACTGGGACGGATCACACATTGTACCGTGTAATAGTCCCCTCTGACCACTGAGGAAAGGCAGCCATAGCATCTGTGGCAGCCATGTATCACATAGTGTGTGTGAGAGTGTGTTGGTGCATGTGTGGCACAGGTTGTCTGTTAAAATTACATAATTAGATATCTATTTGTTCATATTTCTTTATTTTCTAATACATTTACTGTAGAAACATTTTACATGTACTGTTTGAAACGGTCTCTGTATTAACAGTAGCACTGCAGTAGGAAGAAGCCTCACCTCACATCTTCAGTGAGAAAAGGCATCATGTGATGGTGGTGGCTGATGCACTGCCCGTAAAAATGCTTTTACAAAAATGCAAATGCTGAATTAACATCCATCACTGATTAACAGCCCCTCTGACCCCTTTAATTGTGTTTACAATTAGCGCATTCACTGCCAATAATTTGCACATTTAATAGTAAAAATTCATGTATCAACACTCCTCTTTCACACATGAATTTAACATGAATTTGGGGGAAGCCTGGTGGGTCTAGCCTCACCGACCTGGATATGGCTTAATTAATATTCATTTTACTGTATTAAAAATATTCTAAAAGTGAGCCAGTTTCTCTTTTATTGGTGTGATATGTTTTTTTTAAATATTTTTTATGATGAATATTTATGCCTAGTTCTATCACAGATTAAATCAATTAAGGTGAAAAATTTCAGTACTAAATCAAATTATTTGATGGCTGAATGTCTCCTGTGATCTCCTCTGTGTGCTCCTCAGTGTGCTTCTCTGTGTGCTCCTCTGTGAGCTTCTCAGTGTGCATCTCTGTGAGCTTCTCAGTGTGCTTCTCTGTGTGCTCCTCTGTGAGCTTCTCAGTGTGCTCCTCTGTGTGCTTCTCAGTGTGCTTCTCAGTGAGCTCCTCAGTGTGCTTCTCTGTGTGCTCCTCTGTGAGCTCCTCAGTGTGCTTCTCAGTGTGCTCCTCTGTGAGCTTCTCAGTGTGCTCCTCTGTGTGCTTCTCAGTGTGCTTCTCAGTGTGCTTCTCTGTGTGCTCCTCTGTGAGCTTCTCAGTGTGCTCCTCTGGGTGCTTCTCAGTGTGCTTCTCAGTGAACTCCTCTGTGTGCTTCTCAGTGTGCTTCTCAGTGTGCTTCTCAGTGAGCTTCTCAGTGTGCTTCTCAGTGAGCTTCTCAGTGTGCTCCTCTGTGAGCTTCTCAGTGAGCTTCTCTGTGAGCTTCTCTGTGAGCTTCTCAGTGAGCTTCTCAGTGTGCTTCTCAGTGTGCTTCTCAGTGAGCTTCTCAGTGTGCTTCTCAGTGAGCTCCTCAGTGAGCTTCTCAGTGAGCTTCTCAGTGTGCTTCTCAGTGTGCTTCTCTGTGAGCTTCTCAGTGTGCTTCTCAGTGAGCTTCTCAGTGTGCTTCTCTGTGAGCTTCTCTGTGAGCTTCTCAGTGTGCTTCTCTGTGATCTCCTCTGTGTGCTCCTCAGTGTGCTTCTCAGTGTGCTTCTCAGTGAGCTCCTCTGTGAGCTTCTCAGTGTGCTTCTCTGTGAGCTTGTCAGTGTTCTTCTCTGTGAGCTTCTCAGTGAGCTTCTCTGTTAGCTTCTCTTTGAGCTCCTCTGTGAGCTTTTCTGTGAGCTCTTCTGTGAGCTTCTCAGTGAGCTTCTCTGTTAGCTTCTCTTTGAGCTCCTCTGTGAGCTCCTCTGTGAGCTTTTCTGTGAGCTCCTCTGTGAGCTTTTCTGTGAGCTCCTCTGTGCACGTTGAGGTAGCTGAGGTATCGAGGCTGTGTTCTCCATCTCCACAGATGCAGAGCTCCATTAGCTGTAATTCTCTGGCCAAATGTAAATGATTTTGCACAAGAAGCAGGTGCTCTCTTCGCTTGTTTATAAATTATTTCCTAGGGAGACAAGGGGATTGAAATGCACAATACTTTTTTTTAATTTGATAAATTTGCAATTTCTGGATGAAACCTGTGTCCTACCCTTAATCAATCTGACTTTGGTTGTTGTTGGAGATGCATTGTGGGATATTGTGTACTTTTGATCTCCTCTTTGATGTCGTCTGTCATTAATAATATTTATGCATTAATTTGCCATTAGCAGGACTCAGTCTCAGTAAGTATTTTTTAAAAGAAAGGAAAATAATTAAAATTAAATTTGATAAAAGCTAATAACATATCTCCCACATTGCACCTTTCATGGTATTAAATTGTGAATGATATTCATCCATCGTACATATTGCTTTGTCTATACAGCGTATTTTCTGAAAAATACCTAATTGGCACACACACACACACACACACACACACACACACACACACACACACACACAAGCGTACCCCAGACAGAACATTTCCTAAAGCCCTTCTAAATCTTCCCCAGGGATGCCTGTGGGAAAGCAGGGTCTGCCCAGCATCTACAGGTGTTCGACACGGCAGGAGATGTGGGGATATAGGGGGAGGTGGGATGTTGGGGGGAGGTGTGGTCAAGTAGAAAATATTTTGGTTAGCAATTGCAGCCACTTTTGGTTTGCTTCCTGTTTTCATTTACTGCGGAACTTCGCGAGGAAACTTAGAGTTCACAGGGACTCTTTCCTGCTGGACTGACGCCTCCTGTGAACTTGTCTGGGTCAACGGCAGCGTTTAACCTTCCCTGGCCAGAGCAGCGTGGCGCAGCGTCTCAGAGTGGAAACGTGCTAGGGCTAGCCTACAGGGGCCGAATGCCTGTGTTACACGGTACAGGCGAAAGGGGGCGCTAACGCCCCTCTCGCGTGCTGTAAGGGGGGGAGACTTCCTGGTTCGGCCTCACCGTGTGGAGCGCTTCGACGAGGGGCATTCTGGATCCAGGTGACCTGCTGTCTGATCTGCTGGAGGACAGGGGCAAGGTAGGCCGATCTCCTTTCCTTACCAAAATGGAGTGTGCTGCAGTATTTTGTGAAAATGAAGTTTACTTTTTAGAATATAAGATACACATGTAATCTCCTTGCTATGCATTTAAAAAAATGTATTGTGACAATTGGAAATAATTTATACATTGGCCAATATTGTTATTCTTATTTTAATATATTTCAGTATATTACATTTTCGGGGTAGGAGGGCTGGAGGAAAGCTCGTGCTGTGCAGGATGGTATAAGAGCTAATTTAGCCCAAAATCTTATGTTCATATCAATATTTTAATGTGTTTGTCTTTGATATGCTGTGATACATATGCTGTGTAGTAACTCTTTTTTGTACAACTTTAAAAAGAAACAGCTGAAGAATGCACTATGGAATGTTCCAGGAGAATCAGATCAACCGCCTGAGGGAAATACATTTGTCGTACATTAATTAAAAATAGTACGAGTACCAATATAACCAACCTCATAAGTGTCAAATGCAACTGGGGAATGCATATGCGTACCGAGTCTCAACGCAGTATGAAACAAAATGTCACAACTTGGAAAGTAGCCCAATAACTGTTAGAGCATCAACATGAGACTGAATGAATGCCATATGGGTTGTGTGGAGAAGCCGACGCGCCTCTTTGCACGTTTCTAAACACCGAAACTGTTTATCTTTACGGTTTGTGTTCCGCGGCAGAAAAAAGAGGAAAGGAATGAAGATACAGATAGACAACAAACGAGACGGAAAGAGAAATAAACAAAGATCAGTGCGATTAGCTTGGTGCCTCTGTACGTCAGAAGTCCTGCGTACTAATTAATGGCATTTATCGAATGCACAGTGAATTAAGACCCCTGATAAACATTCACCATAAAAAGTGTGTGTGTGTTGTCATGGTGACATGATGTTTTTTAAAAACTGCTCTTTTTTTATTTCATTTTTTCAACCACAGCTCCCTAACCTCAGAGCGTATCCTCTATATCACACTGTAATGCCCAAGCATAACACCATGAGCATTAATTGAAACGAAATTGTTACGTTTTTAATTTGTTTTTTATATTATTTCATTTCCCTTTGGTCCCTGTTTGTGCGGTAGATATTTGACTGGCACCGGTGAAACAGTAGCTGGAATATGTCACCACCCCTCCCTTCCCCTCTGTCAGCTCTAACACTTCCTCTATCAGTACCCAACCGCGTGACTAGATTAACTGAACCCACTTTGTCTTCACGTTTTAGTTAAAAGTAAAGGAAATGACATATTTTCACAATAATCATTGCTTTCATTGAATGCTCCGCAACACACACACACACACACACACACACACACACACACAGGTTTTTGGTTACATATCGAGATCTGCTTCCACCCCTCCCAGAAATAATATATTCTTAGGATGTGATAATAACATGCACGCGATGCATATTCATAAATCTGGCGATAGGAAAAGTGTGATATTATAAAACATTTAGTCAGCATGAACCGAGTAAAAAAAAAAAAAAAAATTAATTGGAATATTCAGTTGGTGCCGTGCTGTACAATTAAATGGCATGGATGTTTAAAATTACAATCAAGGTGAATGATGGTAGTATTTCTTTAAAATGTAGCCTGCAGTGATCTCAGAGCATAATTTCTGCAAAACTTGACAGGCTATGCTTGTCAGTTTTACACCGTTTGAGCGGGGCTCAGTTTTAATGAAGATTCTGCTTTGGGCGTCGTCCTCCTCCGTCCTTTAGAGTGTGCTCCCTCCAAAGGTGTCAAGGTACGGGCTATTCAGCTGAGGATTTAGCCGCAGCGGTGAAATAAGATCAAACGGAGCGAGGGCTTTACTAAATTACCTGTCTGCAATAACCTGCACTCCCTGTAGTAACCACACCTGACGGGGCGACGTAGCTCAGGAGGTAAGACCGATTGTCTGGCAGTCGGAGGGTTGCCGGTTCAAACCCCGCCCTGGGCATGTCGAAGTGTCTTTGAGCAAGACACCTAACCCCCAACTGCTCTGGCGAATGAGAGGCATCAATTGTAAAGCGCTTTGGATAAAAGCGCTATATAAATGCAGTCCATTTACCATTTACACCTGGAGCCTTCCTGTCCTGAAGGAACATACAAATCAGTGCCATATTGCTGTGGTTGTAACGGTAACGGTATAACAAAGCTAATTGGAAACTGCATTCAACGTATTGAATGACGCTGTTTAATGTGCTGTCCATACATTAAAACATTAAAGCCTTTTAAGGGTCATTAAAGACTCTAGTCTTGGGATGGAACAGTCCAGTAGCCCATGGATGCATTCTAGATTAGAACTATATTGCAAATATTGCCTGAACTGGACGTTCAGTGTTGTACTGAACATCCAGTTACGGAGTGCTGTTACCTTGGCTGCTGTTAGGATGGTTACAGACAGTAGGACAGGATTCCAAAATGCATCACTGACTACTTCTGACTGAATGCGCCGACCTGATCTAGTTCTGTGGCCACACCCATGGCATCCCATCAAAACCCATCGAACGGGAGCAGATATATGAGAGAGCCTGTTCCAAAGCAATGCAAACGTATTAAAGTGAGCACAGCATAGCAAGATGTAAAAAAAAAAAAACATGCTGCGTCTTGATTGGCCCTCAGAAGAGCAACACTGAGAGTAAATCACAGTACAAACAGGGCCTCACCTAAACCACACCCCCCAGCACAGAGGGCCTGTCCTACAGCACGCGTTGCGGCTGTGCCCTCCTACATCACATACGCAACACAGAGAGCATGTCCTCTTGCCCCGCAGAGAATTGAGGGTGTGTGAGCGTATTGCATTACATCAGTGGTAAACAACCCTGTTCCTGGAGATATTACCATCCTGTGGGTTTTCATTCCAGCCCTAACGAAGCGCACCTCATTCAACAGCTAGAGATCTTGTCGAGCTGCTAATTAGTAGAGTCAGGTGGACCACATTAGGGTCGAAATGTAAACCTACAGGATGGTACATCTCCAGGAACAGGGCTGGTTTACCACTGCATTACATGAATTATGTATGTAACATTAACAACATAACTTTTTTTGCTTTCACGCAGTGCATCAGTATGTTGTCTGAGTTCAATGATTGCATTGGCACTGTTTCTTTTAAAATGCTTAATGCATAGCCTATGTCTTTAAACAAATGAATGTTTAAACATTTATAGCTGTTGCTTTAATTTATTTGAAAAGTCTCCAATAATGTAGTCTCTCTCCCCTTCTGCTAATTAGGGAAGTTAATCAATGCTAATTAGATGCCATTTGCGGCACGCCGTAAAGCCTGGATCTCAATGAATAATGAAAAGTGACTGTTTCTCGGCAAGTCCCCGCAGTATGTGCTGAGATACTGAGTGGTTTGAGTGAGCGTTGAGTCTGTAGGTGATGTGAGACAGAGTGCGACTCGAGTCTGCAGGTGAGGTGCTTAGCATTTTGAGTGAGTTTATAGTGTACAGTATGGATACTGAGTGGTTTGAGTCTATAGGGGAATGGGAGCTTTGAGGGTTGAGTCTGTACACTACACGACAAACCGAATGGTTTTAGTGAGGGCTGGGTGTCTAGGAGATGTGTGAGAGTGCTTTGATGTGATGGCGGAGTCTATGTGAGCTACTGACCCTTTCAGCGAAGGTTGAGTCTGCATGCGAGAGAGATACTGAGTGATTCGATTTGATTAAACCGCTCCCTCACGCTGGGAGCATTAACCCTCGGCAGGGGACAGCTGCTATTGGCTCACCTCTGTCTCCTCATGAATATTCAATGAGAGCCGGAGAGCGAATATAACTCCACAGGCAGAGCGCCTCTCCCCGAGACTCTGCTCTCTGCTCTGCATGAGCCAATCAGGCCCACAGAGAGAGGGGTTTTTGCCAATCAGACGCTGGGAAACGGGGCGTCTCGATTGGGTGCGCGCCTCACAGATAAAGCACAGAGATCACACAGCCCCAGCATTTACTTCCCCCAGTTTAAGGCAACAGCCTTTTTGCTCAAAGATACCGTCGTGTGTTTGAATGGAGCTGCAGTTTTTTTTAGCCCCGTTCTTAAACCGAAAGGCCGCACTGCCACTAGTGCACATAATCTCCCCACATCTGAATCCTGTAGATCAACCTGCTGTGACCTTTAACAGAACCTGCGAGCCTGCCCAATGCTCTGCTCCCTGTTGTCCTGCTTTTTTAATTCATGAGCGTTTCGGGGGCAGTCTGGATATCGACTGGTCTGTATTTCTTGTCTGGTCTTGTATTTAATTTGTATCCCGTTCAACTGAAACTGATGCGATTGTTGGGGGCATGGGGTGGGTGTGGGGAAAAACCGAGCGTTGCGCTGATGGCTCCGTGACCATGGTAACGGGAGAGTGTGACATGTTCGTGGTTCGGCAGCATTGGGGAATGAACGTGACCCCGCGGTTGTGTGGGGGTGAAGAGAGCACAGTTGAATGAAGACCTGAGGAAATTCTGGAACAGCACAGTCGTGCCCTACAGTAGTGAATGCGTTTGCGTGTATCACCACGGAGTGACACGCACACACACACACACACACACACACTAATACATTCACAAAGGAGTACAAACACAGATGTGCAGTTTTCTGTGTCTATCCGCACAGTTCTGTGTGCCAGTTTTGCTTTAGCATGTTTATATGTGGCTTAGGGATGAGTATTTAGGAATGTAAGGTTTACAAGTGAGTGCCAGTGAATGACAATGATGGTACTGCTCTGGGACAGCCATTCTCCTCTTTAAATGATTTCAGTATTACTTAGTAGGGAAAGGCAATAGTGTGTGCATAATGAATTAGTAGCTGTCAAAGAAACAAGAATTTATTTTAAAATGCACTAAAGACTGATGTTTTACCCTTGTTGGGTCTTTATCAGGGTCAATTTTAACTGAAGTGCACCTCTGCACATAAACTCTGGTTTTCCTGACATTATGACATCATACAGATTAATAGTAAAAAGAAAAAGAAAAAAGTGAGCATGTGATCACAAGTGGAATTCGAGGACATGCTTGCAAGCGTGTGAAGAATAGCACAATAAACTGGCAGTGCAGAATTTATTATGATGATCACATTTATGATGACAACATCAATACAGTGTGTAAGAAGTATTAACTTTCCAAAAATTAAAGTTTGTTGTTTTTTTGGCAGCTTAACTAATTAAACGAAGTGTGTAACCAGCAAAAGTTTATATCAATAAACGTTTCATTAACTCACGATGTCTACTACCCTCTGCTTCAATAAGCATCATTGTTAAAGCGTGTTATTGGCATTATAAATGCTAGTCCAATTACATTTACCATTTACCAATACAGCATATCTGAATCCAAATCTTAGGGAGACATATAACAACCTGCTATAATTATTTACTGAGACAGTTAACTTCTCTGAATGATGACAGTCTAGCTGAGCTTTTTAGTTTTTAATCTACATTTCCTTCTTTTATTTTGATCATTCAAAGTGAAAAATAATTTTGGGTGGCCATCTTTGTTTAAAGCGAAGAAGCAAGTGTAATTTGTGAGGCAAATTGGCTGTTTCTCACTCCACAGCTGCTTACTGAAGGCTGAGAAAGGCAGCCATCAGGGAACTGCATCACTCAGTCTCATGATTGCTTATTTTTCATGCCTGATTTTTTTTTTTGGCCCCCTGTGAAAACAAGATAACCAATTTTGCGAAATAATTGCCATTTAACAATAAATCGAAAAACACTGGGCCCATTGTGTCGCTGAGAGGGCATTCTATTGCAAGAAATAGATACAAAACTTCGTGGGGACCCTGCAATTCTTCCGAAGAGCAGAAGTGCAGAGAAATGTAGAGTTGTGTGTTTTTGGGAGGTATAATTTTCATGTGTGTGAGAAGGGTGTTGGCTTTCTTATCCGCTCGCTTGCCTGGTTATTGATGAACCAATCACACGGTTGAACCGCAAAAGTCATTGCATTTGTTTGAAGTTCTACGAGTTCAGACTTGAGTGTGCAGGTCAACTGCTTTGAATCCATATTCGTGTTCATATTCAGTAATCAGACCAGATGCCGACATGTGTCTTATAAATGACATTTTTATTTGTTTTGTTGAATGTGAAGCCAAGTGCCTGTTTACATTAATTTCTAATGAAGGTGCATTTGTCTGTTTCAGCGTCTGCAGATTTTAAATCCGTTAGGTCATAACCAGCCTTGGTTGATTACAAATGCTTTCCGTGCTTGGTGTGAGTGAAGTGTGGCATTCGGAAAGGGCCGTGTGTGTGTGGCAGTTGGTCCCTGACACCAAGCTCCTGGGGCCCTTATCGAGATTGAACGTCTCTGATTTTTGTGAGGCTCAACACCTCCACTCTGGGAGTTTCACCCAGGTTGCATGGCCCCCTGCTTCCAGAGTCTAAAGTTAAAGGCTGCTGTCCCTGAATTTATGGGTCAATGCTGTAGGATGACAATAAGGATGACAAAAATTATATAATAATGATTTCTGATAACGCACAATAATAGTCACTCTATGGTATGTAGTCCTCTTGGCCTAATCTCAGCTTTCAGCTTCCAGAAACGGTTAGCGTGATCTTTAACCTTTGACCTCCCTGCCAGGCTTGGTGTTGGGAATATATGTTGAAGTATACCTGAAGTATACTATTTCATACTTTAAAATACTTGAAGTATAATTAAACTTTGTATAATAATGCTTCAAGTATACAGAGTGTACTATTTCTTAACATGGGTTATCACATGGTCACTTGCCACTCCTACTTCTGTAAAAAAAATTGTGAACAGAAAAAAATGTTAATGGCAACGCCTTAACAGTGTAGAGAGTGTAGCAAAGTGCAGAAACTGTGCGTGGTGTGTTCGTTTGGCTTTGAAGAGCTGCACAGGGAACTCCTTTTGGATCAGAAGGTGAGATCCGGTCCTCCAATCGCAGAGCGCCCTGCTAGCGCGGAGCATCAGTTTGAGTAAATATCAATAAAAAAATGAGCTCATACTTGAGGTGAATTTATGAGGCTAAACTCCGTGAAGCAATCCCCACTTTGACTACACTCTGTCAGAGGAATTACGGGACGTTATTGGTCAGTATAGTGGAACAGTCACCCCCCCTTTCCTGTGACCTGTCATCCAGAAGATCTGGATTCAGAAGAAGAGGCTACTCATTCAGTTCACTAATGAGCTAATGGAGGCGAACACATGCTAACAAATATTACGTGTGTGCGTGCGTGGGCATGCGTGCGTGTGTGTGTGTGTGTTCTCTCAGAACATGAACATTCACTCACTGCTGGTTAGGTAAGAGCTGTAATTCAAGTGAAGCTGAGTTATGAAGCTGTTCCTGATGACACATCCACCTGGATGATTTTGAATCACTCCAGACTGCGTTCGACAGAACAGGGAATGGTTTTTGGGGAAAATTGGTTAATTATATTGTGATTTTGTGTGCAGAATATCTATTTTCAGTCGAACATCTGGAGGGCAAGACAACAGTTACAGAATATCATTTTTTAAAAATAAATGATGTTCCTGGTGTTAATTTATGGTGTTTCTGCATTTAATTTGCCAAGGGTGAACTTGTGAATATGTATCACACGTTTTGCGAGACAGCGAAGTGGGTTAACACAAAGGACTTTCTTACAGAGACATTTAAAGAGAAGTGTGAAGCATCTGTTTCTTTTCTCACCAGGTGGTTTGGGAGCAGAGAGGGGCAGGGCAGGCTCGTCCGGAGTCTTTGCTGATATGCTGTGCGGCTTTATACGGTGGAAAGCGGGCTGCAAGAGTACATGTAAACAGGGGGAATATCGGCTGGTTTAGGCGCTGCAAAATGACAGCTACAGACAAGACAAAGAGGGAACGGTCGGTCTAGAACATTGTGTTTTCTCAAGACTTTAGTGTCAGCACAGCCAGGTCATCCATGTAGTCATTAACCCCCCTTCCTGCATTTCTCTGTCTCACTCAGGATAAGATGGGGGATGGGGGGTGGGGGGGAACTGGAGTCACATGGTGCAAGGGGGGAGGGGCCTAGGCTTCGTAAACAGAAACCCATGAGTGTAGTAGTGTGGTGGGCACCGGAGATGGGCCCCCCGCTGGGTGCAACGTGTGTGTGTGTGTATGTGTGTGTGTGTGTGTGTGTGTGTGTGTGTGTGTATGTGTGATTGTGTTGTGTGTTGTGTGGTTTCTGTAGTGTGGTGTGTGTTTGTGTTGTGTGTGTGTGTACGCCTGTATGTGGGTGTGTTTGTGTGTTGTGTTTGTGTGTGTGTGTTGCTGTGTGGTTTGTGTGTGTGTTTGTGTGTATGTGTGTGTGTGTATGCGTGTATGTGTGGTGTGTGGTTTTTGTGTGTGTGTGTGTGTGTGGTTCTGTGTGTGTGTGTGTGTATGCGTGTATGTGTGGTGTGTGGTTTTTGTGTGTGTGTGTGTTTAAAATAATGCAGCAGACAGTCTGTAAAGCACATCCTCACTACAGCTGCAGACAGGGGGTCTCGGGGTTAATTGTGGAAGTGAACGGGACGGGGGTGTGAGGCGCTCCGCCATTCTGTCTCAATTAAGGGACAGAGACAGCACCTGAGTCCACAGGACCTCGCCCAATCAGGCTGCAGCATCCTGCTTATTATAATTTTCCATAAGCTTCCGTGTGACTTCATTAATTATCTTAATAAATGGGCTTCCCTTGATTAGACGGTGCTGCTGCTTCTGAGCTGCCCTTAAATTATCATACGTGCCCAGCGTGCTCAGCATGTTATCGTGTGTGTGTGTGTGTGTGTGTGTGTGGGCGCGTGCGTCTGTGTGTCTTCAGTACATTAATGTGCGATATCTCAGCACATCACGTTCCCTTCTATTAAACGGAACAGGCCTGCAACGTTCCTAGCGGCAGTCATCCGCAGTAGTTTAAACGATGACCTTTTCAAAGTGGCATTTTAAGAAGTCCTTTGTACGTGTAAATCTACCCGTGCTTAAAGTTGTTCACCGGTACATGTTTCCGACATACGGAGCTGAGGGTCCAAAGGGAAACCTTCTAATAAAAAAAAGTGTTTAATGTTTGTGTTTTAGTTTCGTGCTTCCTGGTCTAAGGTTTTCCTGCTAAAGGACGGCAGTGTAGCACAGTGGGTAAGGAACTGGGCTTGTAACCGAAAGGTCGTAGGTTCGAATCCCGGGTAAGGACACTGCCGTTGTACCCTTGAGCAAGGTACTTAACCTGCATTGCTTCAGTATATATCCAGCTGTATAAATGGATACAATGTAAAATGCTATGTAAAAGTTGTGTAAGTCGCTCTGGATAAGAGCGTCTGCTAAATGCCTGTAATGCAAAGGAGAGATTTGCATTCACTGACGCTGTGATTTGAGGTGGGGGGGTGCTGGAGACCGGCTCGAGCAAGGGAGGCGCTAGCGGGGGCGTCTAATTGCGTCGCCCCAGACAGATGGCCTTTAAATCCTCCGCTTATCGCTCCTCTGAAGGAGGCGGCGCTCCTCGGGGGGTGTGAGAAGAGCGGAGCGAGGGAGACGGAGAGACGGGTCCGAGTCGGGTGGAGGAGAGACTGCGTGAGTCGGAGGGAAGACCCAAGTCAGGCGGAGTGCCAGGTGGATGTCAGTGAGGCGGAAAAGAGAGCGGCGTTATGTGGCTGACAGGTGGAGGAAAGTGAGAGAGGTGGAGAGGAAAGACAATGTGAATGAGGAGGTGGAGGAGAGAGTGAGTGATGGTGAGAGAGTGGAGGGAGAGAATGAGGATGAAGTGAGAGGGGGAGTAATGATGGAGGATGAGAGGTGGAGAGTGATGCTGAAGGAGAGAGTGGAGGAAGAGGTGATAGATGAGGAGGTGGAGGAGAGAGTGAATGATGGATGTGAGTGAGAGGTGGAGAGAGATATTGGTGGATGTGGGCGAGAGGCGGAGGAGAGAGCGATGGATGAAGATGGGAATGGTGATTGTGAGAGAGAGTAGAGAAAGAGAGATAGAAGCACAGGAGAGGTGCAGGAGAGATGGAGGTTAATTTGAGAGAGCTGTGGGAGAGGGAGGTGGAGGTGGCTTTTAAAGCAGGCTTTTGCTAGTGGTTCATTAGTCTCAGCTCGAGATGCTATTTCTAGGGCAGTGTTCACTCCTGCGTTTGGGGAAACCGCGGGGCGTGCAGGTTTTCATTGTTTCTCAGCACTTAATTGAACAATTAAAGCTGTTGATTACACAGTTAACTCACCTCAACTGGTTTCTTGCGTCAGAATTTATTGCTGAATCTTGGGTAAAAACAAACCAGCACGCCATGTGACTCTCTCCCAAAGGCAGAAGGGGACATCACTACTTCTGCAAAGGGAAATTACAGCTTCGAGAAGTTTTTTTTTCTTTTTCTTTTCTCTAACAGTATGATATACGTAGGTACGTGCTTTCTCCATTGGAGCCCCTCCATGTGCACGCACGCACGCACGCACGCACGCACGCACACATATCCATACATCCTGTCTGCTCCTTTCCAGGGCCACACACCCGTCAGTAAGTGAGTACTGCATGAGTATGTCTGTGGCAGCGCTGTCATTTGACTCCTGCACGCAGTCGCAGTACTGACTGCCGATTGGAAGGTCACGTCTGTACAGAAGCTTAATTAGAGCCCTGCCAGGGTCTAAGGCCTGGGCTCAGATCTGCAGATATACGTGTGATTAAACAGGCCGCGTTCTACGCTGCCACATTCTGTGCGCATTTCTGAAATAACTTTTCCTGGGTGCCTGTCCCTGTCAGCGGGGCTGTCTGAGCGCGCTCAGTTCTACAAGCAGCTACAAAGCGCGGAAAGCCCGGAAGCCGGGGAACCGGTGACAGCCAAACAGAGAGCAGGGGCTGGGGGGCGTGACCCCCCCCCCCCCCCACCCCACTCGTCATTCAGAGGCACTGGGAGAGTGAGCGCTGCTCTTTCACTCCGTACGAGGCACTGAGCGCAGTGCAGCCGTCTCTATGGTAATGAAGAGAGACCCAATTTTCCTAACAGAAGGAAGATTTTTTTAAAAAACTTGAATAGCCAGGCTGCTGGAACTTAAGTTACCTCATTTTTTGCAGATAATAAGCCGTGGGTCTCTCACATTTTAAAAGGTCCTTCTGCACTAATTCCCCTGTGCTGTAAAATGTCCAGTGTTAATTCAACTCCAACACCGTTTACATGAGTCCAGTTTGGACCATACTTACACCAGCCTTCATGTTGCAGTTCAGTGTTTTCACCTTTTTTACCCTGTAATCTTATCTATTCTAGTTTATGTTCCGGTGCTTTGTATTTTCATATGCATTCCTTTATGATGACGTTACGCCTCGGCCAACCACTGCCAGAGAGGTGCAGTTACGCGACCTCCACACAAGCGCCTATGGGATCTAACGCTTTCCAAATACGAAATGGAAATGAAAAACGTACGAAAGAGTAAATATTGAAATTAATTGATGAGAACTCAAGTTTTGGCTGTGTGGGGTGTGAGAACAAACCCCCTCTTGAGTGGCAGGGGCTGCAACACACTTAGAAATGCTTTCAGAAATTGCTAGATGCTGAAGTGTTGTCTCCAGCAATTTAGTCTAGTTTCCAGGTACAGTGATTTACATAATCGTTTTTTTGCAAATGTAAATAGTGCGATGTTTTAGTATTATTTACGTATGCAGTATCAATATGCCTGCGTTCATGTGTATACATACGTGTGTTTGCGTATGTAAGTCCATACTGATTTTGCACACGTTCAAGGTGTGTGTATGTGTGCTTGTGTTCATATGTGTGTGCATGTGCTTAAGTATATATATATATATATATATATGCGTGTGTGTGTATGTGTATGTTGGTTTGCGTGTGTGTATGTAATATATGCTTTATGTACCCCTCTATCTGACCCGATCTTGGATCTTGGGTCCTTTTTTTTTTTTTTTTTTTGAATAAAACTGTTCATAAAATTGCGTTAAGATATCATATCTCCAACACTCCATACTGTCATATTCAGTTCGGTGTTCTTTATATAAATCACTGCACATTAAATATGCAGCAATAATGATGGTTATGGCGGTGATGGTGATGATAATGGCTCGCGCTGGGTTTCGTGTGGGTGGTCCTGCTGTATCGGAAAAAGCTGTAACTCCCGTCATAAATCTCTCACGAATGTGCCCGGACTCACTTTATATGATAATAAACACAGTCCCGTTCCTGTTCTAATGGGAGTGCGATAATACACAGGGCTACATCATTCGGAGCCGTTGACACGCTGTTAGCTGTGAGTAGTATTGTTTTTACGGAAGGGGGAGAAGAGCCTGTTTGTTTATGTATTCTCTTTCGACGGCGAACAGCCGGGGACCGCGTGCGGACGTGTGCGGGGGTGCGTGCGTGTAAACACGCTGCGAGTTCCCGGCCCTTATGGGAATTTCATAAAAACGCTCTTGTTTGCCCCGTGACAGTTTCGAGGATCCTGTCTTCTAGGTTGCCAAGTGCGTACTCAATCACCCTTCTAGTGAGGGCTATAATCCCCCCCCTTCCCGGAGGAGCGCTTCAGTGAATGTCCAGGCCTCAGCCCCCTCAATATTTACTGAGTGTGAGCGTGATGGATTGTTTGTACTTGGAGGACACCTTCAGAATTGTGTTTCCTGCTGGAGATGGTAATCTTTCTCTTCTGGCCCGTGTGTGGAGGGAGTTTGTGTATAGCTCATTTACCACTCCTTGTGCCTAACAAGCACATTTGCCGTTCTTGTGAATAATAGGTTGTTCTGCCAGGATCAAATCAGTGGAAGTACTTAAAAGGTTTTTTTTTTTTTTGTATTTTGAACAGCGTGCTGACAGCGTGGTGGCTGTTTTTAATCAGTCAGCACACGTACATATCAGGTACGTCAAAAAAAATTATCTTGGAAGTGAATTTTAGTGCGTTCGTGTAGCACGGTCTGGTTTTTAGGGGCTTGGTTTGGCCATCTTTACTGTCAGAAATGGGCCCCGTTTGTGCTGGAGCGAAACGCTCCCTCCCTTCTGATTCCGAATGAAGAAGTGCTGGAACGCAGAATGAAAATTAAAGAGAGAGAAAAAAAAAAAAGAAAACGAAAGGATATATACAAACACAATTTTCTGCTTGCTAAGACAATGCCTTTGGCTGATGAACATTTTATTGGTCGGTGGGTGCAATCTATCAGTGCTGATGGATTTGACCGGCGCGGAGCTGATAAGAGCAGGTGGGGCCGGAGGCGGGAGGCAGTGAGCATTACGGATGTGCGTCTGGGAGGTGATTGTGCGGCTGTGGCAGCAGGGGGGGAGAGTCGGATTCTTGGCTCAGCTCTGCTGCACGCTTTCCTCTCTGCTCGTTTTTCCTTCCGCTTCCCTCCATCGCTCCCCCGCTAACTCCACTCTCGTCTCTCTCTCTTTTTCGCTCTGCCGTCCTCTCCCTCGCTATCCTTTCCCCCAAACCGTCCTCTCTCGCTCTCTTTCCACCCCTCCCTCTCTCCGGTACTGCATCGCATAGCGTATGTTGTGGGTTTGGCTGTGCTGTGCCTGCAGAACGACTTGGACAGAGGGAAATAGAGACGGCATGATTTTATCTTATTATAATAATATCTGTGAGTATTTGACCGCGAGACAAATGCTTTATCGCAGAGGAAGGGTTCGGTTAAATAATTGTGCTGCTGTGAGCGTTTCCTGTCTCAAAATTTATGGCATAGCCGTTATAAAAGGGAGTAATTGGGCCAATGTACTGACTCGGTTCACTGACCGTACAGACGCTGTCTTCTTGTGCAGCTGATACAGATGGAGTGCACATGAAAGTTACCAGAGGAGTCACTCAGACACGCACACGCACACACACACACACACACACGCACCCACACACACCTGCACACACACACACACACACGTACACACGCGCACACACACACGTACACACGTGCACATACGTACACACACACCCACACACACCTGCACACGCGCACACACACACCTGCGACACACACACACACACACACGTGCACACACACACACACACACGTGCACACACACACACACACCTGCACACACACACACACACACACACACACACACGTACACACACACACACACACGTGCACACGCGCGCGCACACACACACACACACACACACGTACACACGTGCACACACGCACCCACACACACCTGCACACACACGCACACACACACATACACACCTGCGCACACAGACACACGCGCACACACACACACACACACACCTGCACACACGCGCACACACACACACACACGCTCGATAAGTCTGATATCTGTCAGCTGTCTCCGTGTATGCGCCCGGAGCGCTTGAGCCTTTTGTTTTCACTGCTGTCATGTTGTAGTGTCGCGGTGTCGCACTCCAGCAGAGCTTAATGGAGTAAATAGCCCCCTCTGTGGCAAATAACCCACTGTTCCCAAATCAGTTTACTGTGCTAATGAGCATGGCAAAGCAGAGGCAGAGCTACATTTAAACAGGCTCAGATGGGCCGAATGGCCTGCTCTCGTTTATGAGACGTTCTGTGTTCCGATTTAGGCACAGAGAGGTACTCCTGCAGCTCCCCAATCAGGTTAGTGCATTAATGAGGATGATGAAGGTGCAGACTTGAAGGAATGCTCCCTCTGTCCCAAGATCACAGTCAGGGTTTTTGAATTCAGTTTTCCAGTTACGGAAAAGTCATGGGAAATTTAAAAAAATGTCCAAATGTCCTGAAAAACTATTATTTTTTGTGTAATATGTTATAGGTCTTAGTGATTGCAAACCCCCTGTGATCGCTATCCCCCCTGGTCCACAATTGCTACCTCATCCAACCCCCTTCCTCGTCTGTGATCAAAATGTACCCCCCACCCTCAGTTCACAATCTCTCTGCCTTATGCACTGGCTCCTCTGTGTGTCATACACACTGTGGCCCCTCTGTGTTACACTCTGTGGCCTGTCTCAGGCAGTGTGTTACGCACTGTGGCCTGTCTCAGGCAGTGTGTTACGCACTGTGGCCTGTCTCAGGAAGTGTGTTACACTCTGTGGCCTGTCTCAGGCAGTGTGTTACGCACTGTGGCCTGTCTCAGGCAGTGTGTTACGCACTGTGGCCTGTCTCAGGAAGTGTGTTACACTCTGTGGCCTGTCTCAGGCAGTGTGTTACGCACTGTGGCCTGTCTCAGGCAGTGTGCTACACTCTGTGGCCTGTCTCAGGCAGTGTGTTACACACTGTGGCCTGTCTCAGGCAGTGTGTTACGCACTGTGGCCTGTCTCAGGCAGTGTGTTACGCTCTGTGGCCTGTCTCAGGCAGTGTGTTACACACTGTGGCCTGTCTCAGGCAGTGTGTTACGCACTGTGGCCTGTCTCAGGCAGTGTGTTACACTCTGTGGCCTGTCTCAGGCAGTGTGTTACGCACTGTGGCCTGTCTCAGGCAGTGTGTTACGCACTGTGGCCTGTCTCAGGCAGTGTGTTACGCACTGTGGCCTGTCTCAGGCAGTGTGTTACACTCTGTGGCCTGTCTCGGGCAGTGTATTACACACTGTGGCCTGTCTCAGGCAGTGTGTTACGCACTGTGGCCTGTCTCAGGCAGTGTGTTACACTCTGTGGCCTGTCTCAGGCAGTGTGTTACGCACTGTGGCCTGTCTCAGGCAGCGTGTTACGCACTGTGGCCTGTCTCAGGCAGTGTGTTACGCACTGTGGCCTGTCTCAGGCAGTGTATTACACACTGTGGCCTGTCTCAGGCAGTGTGTTACGCACTGTGGCCTGTCTCAGGCAGTGTGTTACGCACTGTGGCCTGTCTCAGGCAGTGTGTTACGCACTGTGGCCTGTCTCAGGCAGTGTATTACACACTGTGGCCTGTCTCAGGCAGTGTGTTACGCACTGTGGCCTGTCTCAGGCAGTGTGTTAGCACTGGAACAGGGCAGTCTCCAGCACGGCCGTATATAAGTACAGCAGCTGAGGCTCTGATTTATCAGGAAGTGAATGAAATTCATCACAGCAGGCTGGCTCTTATGGCTGTTTGTTATTCTGCCACAGCTGCTCAGCATCTCTCTCTGCTTGGATCTGTTTTCAGATTTGCACATTGTATAGCGTTTGAGCATTTAAACTCCTCTCTCCATTTGGCTAGTGATGTTTACTGTATGGGAATCCTGCTCACACACAGCTGTTTGCCATTCTGCCCATGTGTCTGTGCAGAGTTCCTGTAGACGCATACAAGCACACACTCACTCACTCACTCACTCACTCACACACACACACACCCACACCCACTCACCTATGCACCGACCCACCCACTCACCAACACATTAACCCACCCACCCACTCACTCACTCACTCACCTACCCACTCACTTACTCACACGCTCACTCACCAGCTTGCTCATTCACACACTCACTCACACCACCCGCTCACACACTCACTCACTCACTCACTCACTCACCAAATGCACCAACAGTTTCCTGTTATTTGACTGTATCATAAAACTAAATAAAACACGAGCGGTCTGTAAAATGGATTTCCTGATGTGAATTTCACGGTCTGTTCAGCGGCAGCTAAAATGCAGGAGGAGTCTCTAGGCCACAGGTAGGAGGTTGTTTTGTCAATGGGAAAGAGGATAAGAGTCCCACTTATCTGGCAACCCTACTTGATGAATTACTATTGATCCAATTACCCCGGGCGAGCACTGGTGCACCGGTGCCCGTGTGTCGCCCCGTCCCGTCCTGGGTAGCGTTCCTGGATGAGAGAGGCTCACAGAGCCGTGTGAGGGGATGCTGCTCGTTTGGGCCCGTAGGAGGAAGTCATCAGACTAAACGTGTCGGGACAGAACTCTGGATTGTCTCTCTGTCTCTGCTCGTCAGACTGCAGCAGCCTGGATTAAAAGCCGCCAACAACGTCCCCGCCTTCGCCTGATTGAGACTAACTGCTCCGGCCGCTGTAAGTTCATTATCCCACTTTAACACTTGTTACCTGGAGACGGCAAATTAAATACTCTGTACATTTGCACAGTGGAAGTAATTCATTCTAATTTACTTGTGCATTATAGAGGGGGGATTTACACGCATTTGTTTCAGATGTGACTATGCAAATAAGGACCACTCTCCCACTTGCTGGAAATGCAAACAGTAATAAGTGCCTAAGTCTGTTATGAGGTGAATTCCATATTCAGTGCCATCACATGACACCATTTCGAGGTCTGACTGCTGGAACAGAAGGGACTGCACCGATGAGACATCAGCTGCTCATTTGCGCATGTGTGCAGTTGACCCAATGTACATGCAGGGCAGATCTGGAATATGCACGCCATGCGGAATTGATATATTGAATGCACTGTTTACATTCATGAAAAACCGATCTTTCCCTTCATTATAGCTGTTAGGGTAAACATGCGGCATTCAGAATAAATGATTCGAGCATGCACAGTTGTTTCAAGCACGGGGTGGATCTAGAGAATGTGTCATTGTGTTTAATTTAGTTTTGTCCGTCGTCCTTTAAAGAACCAGACAGCTGCGAGATAAGTTTTTTTTTTTTTTTCTCCACAAACACATTATAAACCTCATAAATCAGACATTTGCATAGGAGGCTGGTGCAAATTCAAGTGATGTTGCCCTGAACAAAATGTAATGCCTCAACCGTAGGGGGAAATGAGTGGCTGTAGGTTCATTACAAAGGCTGCTGGGAAAACGATGTTCTTTTGCAGCTCACTGCTGCGTTAATGATGCTGCCTTTTCCGCATGTGAGCTGTGCGCTTGGACACAACGTTCCGACTGCGATAAGAATTCCGAATCCGGTGTTTACCAAGCTGATAATTATTAATCCAAACACGGTATTCCAAATAATACTGTTCACGTGATAACAGAACATTATTAAATAGTCAAGCTAATAATGGAATGTTGCGCTGTATTGAAATATTTTTGGCACATATTGCTGTATAAAGTGGTAACGAAAATACACAATAACATTGAAACGGATGAACATATACCAGATTATACATTGTAGTTTAATGATGCTTTTTGTAATGGATGTGTTAGGGAATAGTTGTAGACAAAATGTATAAAATTGATTGTTGAAGCAGTCTGTTTATTATTTATTGTCCCTCAGGCTATGACAGGTTGCAATGTACTGAGCCTGTTGGTTCTTCCCTGGCATGAAAGAACTTTGTTTTTCACAACAGTACATTTATTTCTGATTTGAAGCCAGTTATGTAAATGTGTTGTTTTTGAATGTGTTCTGGACTAAATGATGAAGGGATTCTCTTTCTCCACCACTGATGTTGTTCACTGGCCATATAAACTATCAACTTTGTGCATTTGTCTGTGAGTGTGGTTGTGTGTGTCTGGGTCTTTTCGTTTGCATGTATGTGTGTGTCTCTCTTTCTGTGTGTGTGGGTCTGTGTGTGAGTGTATGTTTCTGTGTGTGTGTGTGTGTGTGTTTGAATGTGCGTGTATGTGTGTGTCTGTGTGTCAGCTTGTGTGATTGTGTGTGTGTGTGTGTATTTGTATGTGTGTGATTCTGTGTGTGTGTGTGTGTGTGTGTGTGATTGAATGTGCGTGTATGTGTGTGTCTGTGTGTCAGCTTGTGTGATTGTGTGTGTGTGTGTGTGTATTTGTATGCGTGTGATTCTGTGTGTGTGTGTGTGTGTGTGTGTTTGAATGTGCGTGTATGTGTGTGTCTGTGTGTCAGCTTGTGTGATTGTGTGTGTGTGTGTGTGTGTGTATTTGTATGCGTGTGATTCTGTGTGTGTGTGTGTGTGTGTGTGTTTGAATGTGCGTGTATGTGTGTGATTGTGTGTGTGTGTGTGTGTGTGTGTGTGTGCCTGAGTGTGAGCATGCTCTGTGTGTGTATGTTTTTGTGTGTGTGTGTGTGTTTGAATGTGCGTGTATGTGTGTGTCTGTGTGTCAGCTTGTGTGATTGTGTGTGTGTGTGTGTGTATTTGTATGTGTGTGATTCTGTGTGTGTGTATTTGTATGTGTGTGTGTGTATTTGTATTTGTGTGTGTGTGTGTGTGTGTGTGTGTGTGTGTGTGTGCCTGTGCCTGAGTGTGAGCATGCTCTGTGTGACCAGGGAAACGGAGAAAGCTCTGGCTTTGCTGGTAAAGTCCCTCTCCCATAGGGCCGTGCATGCGTGTGCACAGGGAGACAGAGAGACAGAGCTCTATTGAGGGACGTGGATCCCGCTAGAACAGCGTGGCTGGCCCCGCGGCTGACTGCCCTGTCAGGGCTCTCTTCAATAGGCCCGGGATCCCGCTATATAACTGCAGGCCAGGGCCGCTCGCGCTACGCACCCCAGGGACTCTGCGCATGGACCCAGTCACGCCGTGAACCAGCCCACAACCCACAGCACACGGCCATGCTGGGCTCCTTGGACGTCCTCTATAGCGTGCTGATCCATAAGGTGGCTCGGGCGGGGCCGGGGCCCGGGGGCCCGTCTGGGGCTTTGGTCTGGGAGTGTTGGACTGTCGCTGTGTCAGTCAGGAGTTTTGGAGCTTTTTTTTAATGTGTTGTTGTTTCTGTTTTTTTTTTTTTTTGTATATTAACTTGTTCTTTTTTGTTTGTTGTAGTATTGGAGGACTGTGGGATTTTCTTTGTGTGTTGGTGTGTTCATATGTTTGTGTTTGTTGAGATTTTTGGTGTATTAGTTTGGATTTTTAGTTTGTGGTTTGTGTGTGTTTGTGTTGGTTTCTTGGTTTGGATTTATGTTGTGTAGTGTTGGTTGGATTTTTGATGTGTTCATTTGCTGAGATCTTCCGGTAGAAATAGGTACTGGAAAGAGTAGGGTAAAAGAACAAGGAATGAGAAGATTTAAGTTTGTGATGCATTTCCTGTTTTTTGGGTGGTAAAAGAAAGTTTTGGGATGAGTCCTGCTATGCAAAAATATATAGGATGGTATCGCTTACTCTACAAGAAATATTTGTAATTTTGTCAATCCTAATATTCTAATCAATCATTTGCAGCGATTATTTTTTTTAAAATGTAAGTCTTGTTTAAATACATCGGACATGATAATTGATATTTGTAATGTTAATAATGCTGGTTATTTTGGTGATGTTGGTTATAATTGGTTATATCCTTGACTTGAGTCATAATGGTGGTGTGAATACTTTGGGTCATATGACTGGTCTCTGTGATCTTGGTTATAGTAGTGGTCCCTTTGTGAAGTGCTTCCTGCTCCTGCAGTTTTGTAGTTTTTGCCATTGTGTGCGATTGTGCAGCATCACCCTGTTCTCTTTGTGTGCGATTGTGCAGCGTCACCCTGTTCCTCTTTGCGTGTGTGCAGCTCATGGCAGTGTATGAGGAGCAGGAGGCCCAGCAGAGGGCGACAGTGAGCCCTGGGCGCTCCAGCCCAGACCCATGTGACCCTGAGCTGTCCGTCTTCCAGCCCAACAGAGGAGGCGAGATTGAGGTCAACTCCTCCGCCCTCATGTCCGGTAAGTACCAGACCCACAGAGACCCCAGACGGACTTCAAACACCCTGCACAAATCCCAATCCCCCCCACCTACACCTACATACCGCTGGTCTGCGTATTCATAATATAAATATTATTTATATTTGTGCTATGATCTATGGGTAACGTAGTTTTGTGGTGCTCAGGGACAGCCGCCTCGCCCTCCACGGACAGATCCTCACGCTCCCCGCACTGGAGTTAAAACAGCAGGAGGAGGGCTGGCGGTTTAGGGCTCCACTCTGTATATAGATCCGCAGTATATTTACGTTGGAGTTGGAGGGGCACAGCTGTTTTGGTGAGGAAGCGGAGTGCCCAGATCCTCCAGCCATGCCCTGTCCCGTCAGGTAGGTCCCGTTTTGAGCGGAGGGACCACCCCTGCTGCGGCCGCCTCCCTGCGCGGGACGGAAAACCACTTCGCAAACTTCCCGCCTCTGATCTGGCCTGTGTTTAAGGAAGGAGGGTAATTAAAGCCCACCTTTAAAAAAAAAAAAAAATGTATACTTTAGGGATATGTAATCCAAACCTGCCATTCTCAGTGAATTATTTCTGGCGTGGATTACGTCTCTGTATCTGGATATTTTCCATTTTCTGCCATTTTTAAGAATCTGTTACAAAGGCTGAATTGCCACTAAATGTCGAATACCCGGATTTAGGCAATTCCATGGCAGCGGTCGAGGGAGATGTTGATGTCAAGGGATCGCTGTCTTACATATGCCATAAAAAAAAAGAAATGTAAAAGCAGAACGACGAGTTCGCACTCAACTTGGCTGTGTTCAAATCTCCTGCTGTGTGTGTGTGCGGCAGTACAGTCGACGCGCAGTTATAATGACATTTTCAAATTCTTTTTAAACGGACAGAAGGAGTTTCTCAAAAATGACCTTTGAAGAAAACACCCGGCAGATAGACTTTGGAGCCCTAGATAGCTGCGTCCTGGTTCCCTCCCTGTGAGTCTGCCAGTCCACGCTTTGTGGAATTAGAAACCTGTTCAGCCCCCTCCGCCGTCGCAGTTGTGCTGCATGTACAGTGCGTTACATTCACCGTAAAAGACCCTTTTTATCCGGAGAGGTGTGCGGAGTAGGAGAACGTAAGTGCATTCACCTGATTTATACGAGCGCTGATGCCAGACCTCACGAACCGCGTTCCCGGCCGGTGTTATACTGTGTGTGTGACCTCGCTAAAGCACTAATGCAAATTAACACCGCCGAGCGAGGGCCAAAATGCGAATCCGGAAAGCACACGGATTACGTCCAGAACAATCCTGAAGATGAACAACGTAATAGAAGATCCTAACCAGACGAATTACAAAAGTGATTGTTAATGAGTGGTTGACCAGACATTGATCCATTTATAATGGTTTATATCTGACCATCATGGAAGGGTTGTCACCTTGGGGCCAAAGTACACCGGCAGTTGCCTTAGGGAACGAACCCGGGACCTTTCGGTTACAAGCCCAGTTCCTTACCCACTGTGCCACCAAATTCCGTAACCAGAACCAATGCAAATGGTGGGAGTGATAGTGGGTGTGATGGGAGGGGGAACCAAGACAGTCTGGACTCAGTGGGTCTGAAGATAATGGTTTTTTCCCCCCCCCCGGACCATCATGGGAAGGGTGTTCCACCACTGGGGGCCAGTACCGACCGGCATCTTGCCTGGGAGGAGCGACCGGAGGGAGGGGGTAGCCACTCTGAGGTTGTGGAACTGAGAGATCAGGCCAGGGTGTAGGGTTTGGAGATTGATTGGGGGGGGTATGGTGGAGCTGTTCCATTAACTGCCCTGTAGGCTGCCGGTAATGGAGTGAGATGAGGAGGGGTGTGGCCTGAGCGTGCTTGTTAAAACCGCGGACCAGTCGCGCGGCTGCATTCTGTACTAGCCGCAGGGGGCCAGTGGCGCAATCAGGTCCAAGTGTGAGAGTTCCACAGCCTGAACTCGGAGCTGCGTATAGTACATGAAGAATTCTTTCCCTGTTACAGAGAAATAATAGCGTATGCCAGACTCACTGCCTCTATCTGCGTTTGGGGGAAAAAAATGCAAAGTGAAATGTGTTTTTTTTTTTTCTTCTTTTTTTCTTCAAGTCATGACTTTAAGACTGATGTGTGGAGAGAGGACTCTGACCTCTTTTTCACTCGTAAGTATTAAAAAAAGAACTTATCAGTGACGATGGCTGAAGAGTTCTAAAGCGTTCTGTTAACTGCTGAATCGAACCTGATTGCCAGAGTTTGGCTGGAATTAAACGCAACGCGCAGATGAGAATCAGGAAGTATTGATGCGCGCGGTCCGCGGTGTCGCTAGCACAACGATGCAATCAGCGGTGACTGCTCTTGAAACGGGGAGCGTGAAAAGAACTAAATTGGAGGTAAATTCAAAGTAAAGGTTTTAAGGTGAAATGTGCCCTTTAAAGTCAGAAAATTGGCGGAAGATGAACAATTTTGCCCACATGAAAGAAGTGAGTGTTGAAGGTAACTGGGGGTTTGTTCTCGGGCACCATGAGGTTCTGGCTCCACCCCCTGCCTCTCCATGACCTCTGACCTGAGGGTTTTGAGAGAGAGCTCGATCTGTAATCAGCCACTTTTCTGGAGAAAAGCTGAAAATTCCTAGAACTAAATGAGATATGAGATGGTTAGGGCCTGGCGGGAAGTGACGTTGTAGTTGAAGCAGAAGCAGGGAGCCTTGGGTTGCCTGAGACCGAGCCTGAAACAGTGCAGGACGCAGTGCAGGACGCAGTGCAGGACGCGGTGCAGGACGCAGTGCAGGACGCAGTGCAGGACGCAGTGCAGGACGCAGCGCAGGACGCAGTGCAGGACGCAGCGCAGGACACTGTGCAGGACACTGTGCAGGACGCAGTGCGGGACGCTGTGCAGGACGCAGTGCAGGACGCGGTGTAGGACGCAGTGCGGGACGCTGTGCAGGACGCAGTGCAGGACGCTGTGCAGGACGCTGTGCAGGACGCTGTGCAGGACGCAGCGCAGGACGCAGCGCAGCACGCAGTGCAGGACGCAGTGCAGGACGCAGTGCAGGACTCTGTGCAGGACTCTGTGCAGGACTCTGTGCAGGACGCAGTGCAGCACGCGGTGCAGAACTCTGTGCAGGACTCTGTGCAGGACGCAGTGCAGGACGCGGTGCAGGACGCGGTGCAGCACGCGGTGCAGGACGCGGTGCAGGACGCGGTGCAGGACGCAGTGCAGGACGCTGTGCAGGACGCAGTGCAGCACGCAGTGCAGGACGCGGTGCAGGACGCGGTGCAGGACGCGGTGCAGGACGCTGTGCAGCACGCAGTGCAGGACGCTGTGCAGGACGCTGTGCAGGACGCGGTGCAGGACGCGGTGCAGGACGCGGTGCAGGACGCGGTGCAGGACGCAGTGCAGGACGCAGCGCAGGACGCAGCGCAGGACGCAGTGCAGGACGCAGTGCAGGAAACCTGCAAACCCTGGTCCTGGAGAGCCACATGTTCCTGCTGCTTCTCTAATCGCTAGCTGGCTGATCAGTCTGTCAGCAGCGGGGGCAATTAAATGTGTGGCACTCAGCTGCTGCTCAGCGCTGATCCTCCTGCCATGTCTGATCAGAGTTATTGTTCAGAGATGTTTCCTCTCAAGTGAATGTGATTTAAAGAATGACAGTAAAGGGATCCCTCCTCCCACAGAGAAACCGGAATCCAGCTCACACACTCTTTGGCACCCCCTGACTGTGAGGACAAGAATCGGTCACACACACACAAACGCGCACTGGCTCGAGTGCACAGACCCTGACACACACACACACACGCATGCAAACACCTGCCATCTTCAGAGTTTACTGCGCAGTGGGGCGACATAGCTCAGGAGGTAAGACCGATTGTCTGGCAGTCGGAGGGTTGCTGGTTCAAACCCCGCCCTGGGCGCGTCGAAGTGTCCTTGAGCAAGACACCTAACCCCTAACCCCTAACTGCTCTGGCGAATGAGAGGCATCAATTGTAAAGCGCTTTGGATAAAAGCGCTATATAAATGTAGTCCATTTACCATTTACCATTTACTCGTGTTTTCTCTCGCAGGTACGCCCCTGCTGGTCAGCTGCGGTAGCGACTCCGCCCTCAGCCCCCCGTTTGACATCCACCCCCCCCAGCCTGAACACCTCGACAGCAGGCCCTCCTGTACGGACTGTGTGAAAGTGAGTAAGGGTGTAAGAATGAGATTGAAAATGGTGAGATGGAGGAGTTAGGGTGGTGGTGGTGGTGTGGGTGGGGGTTTTCCAAATTCATAGTGTGTACAGCTCCGCAAAGACGGTAGTCAGTCTTAGTTAGGTGTCTGCACTGAAAATTTGGGGGTCTTACACCAGGCCAAATATGAAACATTTAGACTACCTCAGACTTTCTCCTGATACAGGGAACGGTGTGTTCTTTTAAGGATCTTGAGTGATTGCAGTTGTTTTTAGTGGAAGCTGATTTAGAATCACTTTTTCTCAGAGGAAAAAAAAAAAGATTTTGCTTAATTTTTATATAATTGTTACTGGAGAGTACTGAGCAGCATACAGTTTAAATTTTTGTTGAGTTGTGCTCTTTTATGGTAAGGCCAGTTTAGAGACTGTCCTTGGCCCTATGCGTATCCCAGAGTGCAATGTGGTTTTGGGTCTCTGATTCGGGTTCCTCTTTTCCATCATTTCATTGGGTCCCTGTGGTGGTAATCCGAAGTGGTCTCATTTGTCTTGGAGAACGTGGATTGACACCTGCCCCAGTGGGCCAGTGTCTTTACAGAGCAGGGGCTGCTGAGTATTATTTTTCCTGGGTGGTGGGGCATGCTGGTCAAGTTCAGTGCAGCAGAGTCAGCAGCAGTAATGAAGGTGGGGGGGGGGGGGGGTGTGGCTATCCTCAACCCCTCCTGTTTCCTGTCTCTTACTGTCCTGTGCTATCCAACGCTGTCATGCACAAACCTCTCGCACCACTTTGGTGCTTAAAACATGGTTCTGCTGTTTGCTTAACAGCCTGTCCCTAACAGCCCCCCCCCCACCTCCCCCCTCCAATTAGCGTGAGCGTTCTCTGTGCAGTCCATTGGGGTTAATTAAACTGGCAGCTTTCACTGATGAAGCCTCACGCACTACAGGCAGATGTGGAGAATATGTGACAGAGTGGGGAGGGGGGGAGGGGGGGGGGCAGGTAGGGACAAAGCCACCCCCCCCCACCCCCCACCCCTTATGAACATAGTCTGGGACTTCTGGAGGAGCCAGGTGAGTAATGCACACTCTTTGCGCACACACACAAACACACACACACACGCTGACACGGTCGCACACTGACAGACACAAACACACACACACACACACACTCATGCACTCTCACATGCACACACAAACACACAAGGGTGCGAATGCACCTTATCAAATTTATCTGGGGATGAGGGGCAGGAGAGGCTTTTTTTAAAAATTCGTTATTTATATCATTTTTTGGAAAACACACTTTGAATGGGACTAAAAGACACAATGTTGGGTAAGAAGGTTGAAATATAGACTGTAATCCAATTATATTTGTAGATAGTTTAGTTTCTTCCCCTCGCTCCCTTATATCAGCATATGTTGATTTTTTAAATCATTGCCGCACACGATCAGTCTTATGATTCGTTAAGCTGTTATTGATGCTGTATGTTTTGTGGATTAAACTTTCACTGAACCTCAAGGACAGCCTTGTTCTTGAAATTATTCCACGACACAATGGGGGACTTTTTATAAAAGGAATTTTGTATCTCTCTCTTTCTCTCTCTCTCTCTCTCTCTCTCTCTCTCACTCTCAATCTCTCTATCTATCTAACTCTCTGTCTCTCTAAGATTTAAAGAGCTTTAAAGATGAGGATGGGTTTGTGCGAAAAAGAAATGGTTTCCCCCTGAGATTACGAGGCATTTAAAATGGCCTCGCTGTGAGAGAGGAGCACGCCGTGTCGGGCATCGAACCGTGCGTCGGAGGAAAGATTCGGCGTTTCGTTTTTTTTTGTTTCCCCGCGGCTTTTCGGAGAATCGAAACGCGCGGGTCCGAGTCGAGACGAGTCGAGCCTCGGCCCGGAGAGAGGCCGCTCCACGCCCGGTCTCTGAAATTGCGGTCGGAACGCGCTCGAGCAGCGGTTCTGTGCGTCCGTGCTCGACCGGGCAGCGGGCGCGGTCTCGGGTTAACGCAGGGAGGTGGATCTTGGGCGCCGTGGCGTCGGCGTGTTTTTTTCGGCGTGCCGGGGGTGCTCTTTGTGTCGTTGCGTTCGGCGTGCTTTTCCCCCGCTGTGGCGCGGGGTCATTAGCGAGGTATTCCTGGGAGGGGGAATGCGAAACTGTTAATTGGACTGGGAGTATTTTCTGTTGCGACGAACCTCCTGGGTTTAATAGTTAGAAAAATAAATAAATAAAACATAGTTATTTTTAATGTGTCTGCCTGCCTTGTTGTAACCAAAATGGCCCTGAGGGGGAAGGGCGGTTTGTGCTGGGGAGAGTCGAGGGTTAGTGTGCGTGTTGGGTATAGGGAGTCGTCCTGCTTAGACACTGCCCCAACCTGTCATTCAATACGTATGCATGCACACACATACACATACACACGCATGCACTCACAAACACGCACACACACACACACACACATGCACATACACACGCATGCACGCACACACGCACACACACACACATGCACACACACACGCACACACATGCACATACACACGCATGCTCGCACACACGCACACGCACACACACACACACACCAGAGATTTTCCCATCGTTTTGATTGTCCTTGCCATCTCTGGTGGTATTCTCTTTAAACAAAACCCCTCCCATATCACCATGTATATCTTGTATATCTCGATGCATCTCACACACCCACGTGTCCTGAGTGCTTTAAACTCAGCGCTGACTCTTTATCACCCATGGAGCCATTGGCTTAGAGACGCAATAATATGTAAACATGAACGACAACGGGGCACAACTTCACAGTTCATGCGGGGATCGCTGAAACACTGCTCGCATCTAGAAATGAAGTATAGATGGCGTCTGCATCTGAAGTAGACGCTGAGGAGAAGGCGTCGGTGATGGAAAGGTTATATGCGTGCGCGGTAGGTAGCGGTGACATGTGCGGTAACGGTGAATATTTTATCAAACGTGTCAGGAACATCTTAGCGATGGGGTATTAGTGTGAGCGAGGTGGCGGCGTGTGTGTCACAGTCGTGGCGGCCGTGTAATCGATGCCTGTGCAGCAGTGAAATTCTAGGCTTCTTCATTTGAAGTCCTGGGTGCAGTATTGGCTGTGGCTAAATTATTAGTGTGTACAGTGCCCTCCGTAATGTTTGGGACAAAGATATATTTTCTTGATTTGGCTCTGTACTCTACACTTTTATCGCTGTTATCAAACAACTGACATGGGGTTGACGTGCATATTCTCAACTTTTATTCAAGGGTATTTTTATGCATTTTGGTTTCACCGCGTAGAAATTATAGCAGTTTATATTTAGTGTCCCCCCGTTTCAGGGTACCATAATATTTAGGACAAATGGCTTCACAGGTGTTTCTGATTAGTCAGATGTGTTGAATTACTTTCTTAGTGCTGGTATACAAGCAAGAGCTTTCAGTGTCTAGTCTTGATTCTAGGCTTTTGATTGCTTTTGGAGTCTGTTATTGGCATTTGTCAACATAAGGACCAGAGTTGTGCCAATGAAAGTCAATGAAGCCAGTATGAGGCTGAAAAATAATTTTTTTTTCAAACATAAGCTTATGTAAGGCTTAGGCTTACCGAAATCAACTGTTTGAAACATCTTTGAGCACTGGTGAGCTCAGTAATGGCAACTGCACACATGCACGCATACACTCGTGCACACACACACGCACGCACACACAGTACTACAACGCTGGCCATTGTAAGGTAAACAGTGGTGTAAATTATTACAGTGGTGTTTTGCATGAATCTGGAGCTTGCACCACAGCAGTGCATGATGGGAAAGAACCAACCTCTGTACAGTGCCCCCCCCCCCCCACTTACAGTTTCCTTTCTCTCCCCAAAACCCAAAAGGATTTGTAGATTTTCTAAATCAGTAGAGGCTGGGAATTTGGGAAAAAAACTGTTTAATTAGCGAGAAGATTATTTCCTTTTCTATTTTCTTTTTTTGGAACAATGAACATCTCTCGCACATGCACACGCTCACGCACACACATTCACACATATGTACACACACTCACACTCATATGTATACACATACATACTCAGGCACACACACTCTTAATACGTCATAAAATTGAATTGGGATTTAAAAATAGACATTGTGAAAATTGACTGGTATATTATTTCTGTATTAATGTGATATATTTGAAAATGAAATTTTATTCTATATTAGTTCATTGTCTCGTGGTGTTGTGATATTAGCTGCTGGTTGTTTTTTTTGCTCGCAGCAGGGACATGCTATTCCACAGCAGGACAGACACAAGGCCCAGCCCATCTGCCCTCTGTTATTATTTCTGATAATCAGGGGGTTCTGGAAACGGGGTCATTTTTAGTGCTTATGCATGCAGGGGGCGGGGGTGGGGGGCTCTGACAGGGCTCTGAGGCCTCGTCTGGGGAGGGGGGATGGGGGTTTGCGGAGGGCGTGAGCAGGACAGTACTCACCCTTAACACTGGAACTGCTGAGGCAGAAACACGTAATTGGACCGTCTCAGTGTCTGTGTGTGTGTTTTTTTAACTTGTTTTTTTTTTTCATTTAGTTCATCTAGCTTTTAAAAAAAGATTTGGCCTGAGGCTGTTACTGTGCGCTGAAACTCATTAAGAATTAGCCTTGTTGGTAAAGAGAGAGAGATGAAGATGGAAAAAATGGAGAAAACAGGGAGTGAGTGAGGGAGACCGTTCTGCTCTGTAGAGGGGTGCGGTGGGTCTCCGCGCGCGTCTGGGACCCCCGCTGTGCGGCTCGGGACGGTCCGCCACCCCCGCCCGCGCCCAAAGCAAACAAAGAGCCCAGCCCAGCGCTGTGTGTGTTACAGGCGGGGACCCCCGTGCCTGCTGACGAGGGAGGAGCTCGGGACAGGACCGGGAGTGATGCAGCCCCTGCCAAAATGAGCCAGGCCCCCCTCAGGTAAGGCCAGCACTGTGCGTGTGTGTGTGTGTGTGTGCGCGTGTGTGTTTGCGTGTGTGTGGTGTGGGGTGTGTCGTGTGCTGCTGTGTGTGTTGTGCGTGCGTGTGTCTGTGTGCGTGTGCGTGCTGGTGTGTGTGTGTGTGTGTGTGTGCGTGGTGCGTGCTGTGTGTGTTGTTCGTGATGTGTGTGTGCGCGACTGTGTGTGTAATGTGGTAGAAATGTCGTTTTCCCAGTGGCTGGCATATGTATACATTTTTCTGTACTCTTAATTACACAAAGTCAAGGCTGCTGCACTTCGTGTAAAATGAGGAATCG